>NC_056732.1:588505465-588597965 GCF_019279795.1 Protopterus annectens
ACTAGGATGCATGCTATGTCTAAACAATAACTGATTAGCATGACATTCCTTCCTGTACAATCTAGTATTAATTTTACATAACTCATCCTTTTCAATATATAAATCCAAAAAATTAATACCCACATCAGAAAAATTCACTGTAAATTTTAAAAAATCTGAGGAGTTATTAATATATATCAGGAACTCTTGTAATTGTGTCACTGTTCCTTTCCATAAAACAAAAAGGTCGTCTACAAATCTCCTATAAAACATTATAAATTCCTTGTAGGCACATTCTAAAATAAATTCTGATTCCCATACTGACATTACTAAATTGGCAAAGCTGTTAGAACAAGAACTCCCTATTGCAACTCCATGTTTCTCTCTAAATATTTTGTCGTTGAAAGTGAAAATATTGTTTTCAACTACTAAACCAAGCAATGTCTGTATTACATTAATATCCAGTTCAGTAAAGTCAACACTGTTTTGTAACAGCTTAACAACGTAATGAACTCCTACTTGATTAGGAATTACTGTAAATAAAGAAACCACATCTAAAGTAACAAAAATAAAATGATCCTGATTATGATATCTATGCATAAATTGAAACAAATCATGCAAAAAATGTTCCGTGTCTTTTAAGATAATATCTGACTTACCAAGATGTTTCTCTAAAAATATTGACAATGGTTCAGTACACCAGTTATTACCTGCAACTATAGGTCTTCAAGGAGGCTTAGTTAAATGTTTATGAACCTTCGGTAAGCCTGAAATAATAGGTATAGTTGGACTTGGTGTATAAAAGTATCTGGCTAAATCACCATCTATAAAGGAACATGCTTCTAAATTTTTGATGCTACTTGAAACATGTGCTATCTTTTTGTCTACTTGAATAGGTATAAGTTCCTCATAAAAAACATTATTAGCTAGCATTTCATGCATTGCTTCATAATAATCACTTCTATTCATCACCACTATTTGCCCACCCTTGTCCGCTGGTCTAAACACAAGGTTATCATTATTTCCAATTCACATAGAGCAGTGTACTCCTTTTTACTCAAATTATGCCACTTATTTGACAATCTAGTTTTTTTCTCATTATATACTTTATATATGTCGGAAATACAGATTTGTTCAAAAGCATTTAGTAGCACATTCTGTTTAGGAATAAACAGACTTGGTCTCTTAAACCAAGATATTTCTCCCTCAGATGTATCAGTAAATAACATTTTTAAAGTTAAATTTCGTACAAACATTTTGACATCAAAAATTGCATCAGTTATTAACATATCAGTTGTGGGTATGAATGTAAGTCCTTTCTCTAACACACTACATTGAGCACTGGACAAAACATAATTGGATAAGTTATAAATTATTGTCTTACTTGTTAGAAGGCTTTTTTGATGGTATATGGACTCACAGCGCCTTCGTTCAATTTGCGTTTGTATCTTGTTGAGCTCCCGCCCCATTGTTGTTTGTTTTGTTGACCCCCCTCCCTCTCCTGTTGCTTACTGATCTCTCTCTGGTTGGTAAAGGAAAATGTAAGCCCAGGTTGGTCAGATCTTTTAAAAAAGGTGATATGGCAATGGCAGAATTATCGTCATCTTGCCCCTCATATATCTCACTCTCAGGTGCCCTATGAACTTGCGCTGTAGTGAGAAAAGTTTTCTTCCTTGTGCTTACTTCATTCGTAACAGAACTATTTGCATCTTGATTTGTTGTTTGTAAATTAAAAGAAGACGACAAATTCTTTGTTGCATTACCACCCTCCGCTGAAATAGTTGTAGTTAAAGTTGTCTCCTTATTACTAATGTTCTCACTCATTCGAGCCGTACGCTCAGCTGGAACTGAGCACATAGTCTGTTCTGCTTCTCGTGGCCAAACAAAGATGTTCCCTATGGAAAAATACATTCAATCCCTCTGAAGTTTCTTGATTTTTGTTTGCAGTAGCTTTCTCGCATATACATTAACATGTTGTTGTTTGTCTTTTGGGTTTTCCCGGTTAGGGGTCGCCACAGCGGAACTCCGATCCGCTAATGATTGGCAGTAGATTCTCATGAATGTCGAGGTGCCAGCTTGATGTCCAACCTTCAATGAAGGCACACCCATATGTACTAAAAATACAAATTGATTTGCCCAGCTTATGACATAGAAAAGATAGTCAGTGTAGACAAGTTAACATACCTTTTCTTTGGCTTCAAATTCTTTTCTCTTAGCCTCTGGTTTATATTTCTTTTTCTGCTTCTTTCCTTGCTTACTAAATATCCACAAGCAGCAAACTTCTATCAGAAGAAAGCTGGTAAAAAGCAATCTTATGCAAATGGCTCACAATAAAACTAATTATGAATTTATGAAATAAAGTTTGGAAAACCTTGCAGAAAACTGAAATTCTATCCAACTTTCAGAATTATACCTTAGTTTGCAAACAAGCAAAATCTCTTGTAAATAAATTTAAGAAAAGCTACTGCATCTGCCTATGGCACAACCACACATCCAAGCCCTTGAAGACCATTAGCAGTGTACTAAAACCTGGCAAAACATGCCAGTGTAGCCCTATACCAAACCTTCCAGACATAAATACCCTCCTCCTTCAAGTCTCATTTCATTAATTCCAGAACATCCATCATCAAACTGAAACCCACCAATGTAACACTGCCCTAGCAACTCCCAAACTCCACTGCAACTTCTACCCTCACCTCATTCTTATTGAAACCAATATCAACAGCAACTATTAAAAAAAAAAAAAAAAAAAAAAAAAAAAAAACTCTTGCTCAGGGTACAAAAAATATGGATTTGCTCTTCATCAGAGTATACATTTTTTCAAACTAATAAGTTACTCTTAAATATACCTATATACTTGTAATTATGATGTAATATATGCAATTGCTTAGATTAGTGGAGGAATGATTGCCATCTTTCTAACGGTATCATTAAGCAGTGCTGTTTGCATTAGTATTATGTTAACATATGTATTATATGAGAAAATCTCTAGCCTGAACTAATGTACAGTATGGTATTACCTGAAATTCATTGCTTTATTTGGTAAACATTACTCAATTTATGGTCTAACAGAATTTGCATTTTACACTTTCTTTCTTGGCCACATTTAATATTTCAGCAATTCCGTTTTTTTCAATTTCTATAAAGGAGAGATTATATTGTTAACTTTAAATATATTTCATCCAGAGCCCTGCTTCTCTCATAGAACACAAAAAACACAACATAGACTTTGCAACCATTTTTATTAATAAAGGAATATTTTTTTCTCATGTGTAAATCATGTGTCAAAAAAAGTAAACTGCATAAATCTAAACTGTATAATAACTTAGATATTTAAAAGGCCCTGCTTACTGTCTGCTATGACAGATGGCCCTGCTGGTCTGGTCATTCCCTTCTAGGCAAGTGGCATACCCTTCATGCCACCTCAGCAACTGGCCACTGTACTGTACAGTGTTGCAAACCATTAACTCACACGTCCTGAATCTTCAAATGACCCAAGAAAGGAATGGGGGGATAAAAAGCAAGGAAGGGCATGCAGCAAACATTCACTGAATAAGGTGGGGTTGATGACCAACCAAATGAAGTAAGACCCCAACAATCAAGTCTTAATTATGACTGCTCTCAAGAAGAGAAGGCCCTCATGGAGCAGGACAAAACAATCTGCACCACAGAGTTAACTTATTCAGCTGCAATTATGACTCTAGACTTTCAAAAAAGTTAATCAAAGGTATGAAAAATATCTTTTTTTTATTTTAAAATATCACAACAGGCATTAAGAGTACTCCTAATAATAAAACATTTTTTTAGCATTACTTATGAAGTTCCTTACTACGGTGCATCACGTGGAGCAAGCTTTATTCAGCTTTAGAAATGCACTCTTCCAGATAAATAATATTTAAAAATAGTAATTTCTGGACATATGAATGCTACATATACATTCCCATAATGTGTCAGTTTAATGGTATTAATCTATGCAGCTACAGAATTTGCTAAGTTATTTTGGCAACACAGCAGTGGCCAACTGTATCACCTTATATGCGGGGATGTACCTTACTTCCTCTGTAACTTAATATACAAAGTTTAAGGACATACTACTTCGTACATAGATGAAATATATGATTTTTTAACAAAGCCAAGAATTCCATAACAGAAGAGTTAATATAAGTAGTTTAAAGTAATGTGGAGGTACTACCTCCAAATGGAGGATACAATTAATGTAGTCCCCCTGCAATAAATTCTGATTTTCTGTTTTTTTTTTTTGTTTGTTTGTTTTTTATTAGAGTAGTATGTGACTACTGTGGGCACTTCTCTGATGCAGATTCAGGTTCCTAGGTGGTGTGACACCCCCTTGTGAAACAGCTGGATGTGGACACATGTCAGGATGGCAGTTTAGCTGCAGAGACAAATGTCTGTGGACAATTCCCTGTGGGCATAGTAGATCCCTCTGCGCCATGTCCGTAGGTGGCAGATACAAACTTTTATAGTGTAATAAGCTGCATCCCCCAGAAGCTGACAGGTGTCAGTGTCTGCAGTACAAGTAGATGTAACTGGATGCCAGATGGGCATTAAAGGTGGTACTGTGAAATCTGTGTACTGTGAGCAAAGCCTTTATTAAGACAACATGTAAAGTGGTGTGTGTAGTGCTTGGTGTGTACTAGATGCAAATACAGTCAGAACTTGTGAAAATGTGCTACAGCACATAAAAAATCATGCACATTGCTGTAGTAACACTTATAATACAGGATGTGTTTTAGGCGATGCTCCCTTACAACAAAAGCCTTCCTAGGCAGTGTCGCTGGCATCCCCCTCAAAAGTGATTCCCTTCGATTATCTGTCAAGTTCTGTTCCTCTTGCAGAACTGACAGAAGGTCATGAAGCTGTACTGTAGGCTGTCCAAGTAACACCTTCAGTCGACGGTGCCATGCTTCCAGCTGGTTATTGGTCCATGGGAAATCCATGTCAGACACATCACGCACATTCCAGAATTTCAAAGGGTATGAGGATGGCAGTCCTTGTGGTGCTGAACAGTGGGATGCACATTTCCTTGGTCAGCCATGCACATAATGATGGTCCAGAAATGTTGCTATGATCTTAGCACATTCTGGTAGTGTAGTCACAATCACCAGATATGCGGGGACAACATCATCTACTGGTAGGAATGCCAGTGCAATCTGTTTGTGGATGGCTATTGAGAATGCAGTGTCCATACCATACAGGGCCACAAGGTGATGATGCTGAATTTGGTGCCAAATGATGTGGGCAAAATGGAATAGACAACGCTTCAGAATACTCTTGAGGAATGCTTTACAGCTGGCATGGATCACTGCCTTCTCAAAATCAGTCATGATGTAGTGTGGATGCAGGGTGCTTCCCTGATCTGCAGCCATACCCCAAAGCATATCCCACATATCGTTGTATGCGGACTCTGATTTCCATGTCATTAGGAAATACACCAGGGGGACAATCCTGGCTGTGGTGGGGGTGCCAATTGATCCATGTAACGTATGCTGGCTGACATAAATATTCGCTATGTTTGCTGGGGGGTATGGACATAGATGCCAGTGCCCTTTGCCATATTCTAGTAATGCTAAGACACAGGGTGGCATGGCAAAGCATCTCTTGTAGCACATTGTCATCCGCTGTGCCAAGGACACTCTTCATTACCAGACTAGGCAAATCATTGCTGTTTCCTGCCTTCTGTTGTAGTTCTGCACTCAGCACAGCCACTTGAGCACTGGTTGAATCTGGCCCATGCTGGTGTGGTAGGGATTTCTGCAGTTCTTCCCACTTATCCTGGTGAACAGTGATAGCATGGCCTCTTCAGGCCTTTATTCTCTGCTCGATATATGCCCAGTACCATTTGGATAGCACTTCACACTCTAAATGGTATAGGTATCCCTCCACTACCACCATTAGCTTGCCTTGTTGGCTAGGTGCTGTCCAATAACTGTTGCCAAGCTGACCTGGACTGTACTCATATATAGTACTGATCATATCAACACCATTTGTAGAGGGCCTATCAGCATCCATTGTATCCAGTGTAGCAGGGCACAGCACCTGAATGCCACTTAGGTATAAGCCACTATCTGACTGTCTGTACCTTGAAGTATGTCACCTTGTGGTGTAGAATTCCTGCCAAAGTGCTGTCTGCCACAATGGGCTCTTTGTAGCAGCATGCACTCCACCCTGTTGTTACACAATTCCCTTCTAGATATGCTGCACTTCCAATTCACAGAGCTCTGGGATAGACACCATTATGCAGTCCAGTAGGTGTCTAAAAAGATTTCTTACAACACTGACACTGCATTTACAGCACAGGGCTCCTTTAACTCCCTGCTGTCTGTCTTGACCAATCAGAGTATGGTGCCCAATCTCATTTTCAGATACAGGCATTACTTAGGGATGTTTCCCCGTATAGCACCCTTTTCCGCCTACATACATCTGCATTTCTGTGTACCATATCTGCAACAGCCAGAGGATGGATTTGGCAACCCTCACATTACACATATGCTGCTCCAGTACTCTACAGTCTGCTGTGGAAGGTGAGGTGGGTTTATGCTTCTATGTGTGCCATATGTACTCTGCATCCCCTATGTGTCAGGGTTATTTTCCACAGTGGTTGCTACTCTACTGTTAGGTAGTCTGTAATGGCCAGTGTTATATTTAGACCTGCCACACTTTGGCCATTGCTAGGATACCGGTGGATTTGGCTGTGTGCATGTCATGTATAAGGAGGAGTGAAGCAGTGATAGAACTATTTTATCGATGCACATGAGATTAAGGAAATAATTCTTAGTCAGGCATGACTGTTGTCATATGCATTCTGTTTATTGAAGAACAATATCGTGGTGTGCTGCTGACTTTCAGAAACATTTGAGATACGGATAGTTCCATTAACCAGTAGAATACATGCTATCACAAGTGAGGGTCCAAGAGAAAGCTTTCTGTACATTGCAAAGATGACTGTAAAATTCTATTTCATATTACAGCTCTCATGTGCTTCTGTATCTGCCAACTGCAGCTGTAGCTTCCCTGGAAGTAATTACTTAGAGATGGTGCTATTTTTGTTTTGTTGCTTAACACAGCAAGTCTTTACTGTGGAGTGTGTTTGGGGATTTGTCTGCTTGTGGGGTTTACATGGTATGCTAATTTTGTTTCTTAGTTATTTTGCTACTTTTTTGACGATCACTTTTCTACCGTGCCTGTTTCTACTGACAGGAAACAGCCTAATTACTTTTGTTTGGGATCATCTCTATGTGATGGTTTACTGTGCTGTGTTGATTCCCACAGCATACCTGTCTTTCGGCCACAATGCTCTACACTCTAGCAGTGCTGCGGCCTTCTGATTTTGTTGTTATAGCTCGGGATCAATTGTCTCAGGATCTAGATTTTATATATATATATATATATATATATATATATATATATATATATATATATATATATATATATATACATATATATATATATATACATATATATGTATATACTTTGTTCACTTTACACTTTGTGATATCATCTACTAAGTTTTACTTTCAGGCTAGAAATATACTGGTACAACCCTACTTTGTGAAAGTAAGGTTTCATAAAATGATATCTTTGTTTGTAACATACAGTGCGCTGTTTTCTTTGTCTTCTATAACTTCAGCTTTATGTAATACATTTAGTCACATATTTGGAGCTGTACAGCAATGTTTTGACTGTATAACTGTCATGTTTCCATCATATGTGTTATTTTTGTTAGGGACTTCATGCCTTTGAACTCTCTTTTCTTCGTTTTCTCCTTACTTTCTGGCACACAATGGACCCTAACATGCTTGCATTCCAAGGCTTCCTCACTTCATGCTCTTCTTACCCTTCTGCAGTCCCCCTCGTGGCTTTTTACTTTCTTTCTGATTCCTGGTGAGCAGTTGCATTTTTCTGATGAGTACATGCCAGTAGTCTTTGTGTCCTTTTCCTTCTTAACAGTAGCATGCACTGGCATCATTCTATATACACTTCTATATGTACCTACCAAATAAATCCTATACCTAGAAGCAGGTCATTAGAGTCACTCCAGTCTTCATCAGGATGTTCCTCTTATACTCAGTCCTTTCATCTCCCAGCGTTTGGAAAATAGCAATCCATAACCTTTCTTTGCTGGTCTCTGACTTCTCACATCCATTACTGAACTTGGATCATGTGTGTGTCCCTAGTTACATAGGTGGACACCTTTTCACTCACCCAGTAGGCCAACACACCTTCATTTATCTTAGGTATAATGTGTTGTTCTATTGTTTGTCTTTTACAGCTAATGCATATATACTACATTGCATTTCTGGAGTTTCATAGCAGAGTTTTGCATTATGCACATCACTGGACCATTGTAAACTAAATGCCTTATGTAGAACATGCCATGCCTTGATGTGTGATACTGAAAGTACCAAGGACCATCCCCAAATTCCAAAATATTTTTCTATGTCCTTGAACATCATTATTTGGCATGGATATCAATATACATGATGTCTTCTCAGTGTTCATCTTTAAGTTTAATTTATTACTCTCAACATACTTAAAAATAGCAGCTGAAGCCATCTCCTATCCAGTTTCCCTACAAAGTTAACTATTCCATATCCGAGCAATGCATTCCCACTCTCTGCAAAATTGCTCACATCATACCCTTACGCAAAGGAGGTCCCTCCACTGACTTCTCTAACTATCTGCCTATATCAATCCTATCCCCTCTATCAAAAGTCCTTGAAAGATGTGTTCACACCTGAATACTTAACCATCTCCTAGACAATAAATTACTTACAAATACTCAGCACACTTTCACCCCTACCACAGTACTACCACAGCCCTTATTAGCTTCACTAACACCATCAGTCAACTTAGAAATAAAGGTGAGCAAATATAAGCAATCTTTTTAGACTTATCAAAAGCCTTCAGTACAGTGTTTCATAACAAACAGCTGACTGCCTTATCCAAACTGAGCCTAAGCTACTCCACTCTAACCTGGTTTCAGAACTACCTTATAGATCGGCAACAAGCGGTACTGTGGAACAAAGCTCTTTCTCCCTTACTACCAGTGACTATGGGCATGCCTCAAGGGTCTATTCTCAGCCCCCTCCTTTTTAACCTGTTTACGAATAATCTCCATAATGCTACAACTCTAGCCACCCTTATACAGTATGCAGATGACTCCACTGTCATATGTTCTGCCCCAACTCTACCTGAACTACAGAACTTAGTCCAAACATCCTTCAGTGCTATTGAATCATGGTTGGCAGATGCCCAATTAATCTTGAACACAAATAAAACTAAACTCATGCTCTTCCACTCCACTAAATTCAAAACCCAATCCACTTACTTCAACATCACATCCAGTATTAAGACTTTGATTGAACCAGTACTATCCACCCAACTTCTCGGTGTTGTTATCGATCAAAATCTGAAGTTCGACTTACACATTGCCCAGACTGTAAAAAAAGTACACAAGAAAATAGGTACATTATACAGATGCAAAAACTACCTAACCACAAACTCCAGAATAATCACAGCCAGAACTCATCTTCTGTCAACTTTACTATACACCTCACCCATCCTTACCAACCTCTCCAAATCAGACCTAACCAAGCTAGATGCCTACTATAATAAGATGGCTAAATTTGCCAGTAGCTGTCCTCCTAGAACCCATCATTGTAAGGCCATAAGACAACTATCCTGGTTAGGATTACCACACCAACTCATTCTCACGCAACTCTCTACCGCCCACCAAATGTACTATAAACCCGATAAAACACCGGCTCTACAAGGCCTCCTCAATCCCCATATAAATACTGAAAGATCCACTAATAAAGCTTTAATTGAAGTAACCAGGAGTAAAAATAGCTCAGGTGACTCTCTATACTCCTACTACATTGCTAAACTGTGGAAAGCGTTACCACTTGAAATTAGAACTATAACTAGCTTAAAAAACTTCAAGTATCACATTAAAGCCCGCCTCACCAACTCCTGGAATTGTACATGTACTAGGCATGGGTAGCTCAAACCATGGAACTAGCTGATTTTAAAATTATAATTGCATATGTAATGAGCATTGAATTTAAGCCATATGACTACCTTATGTTGTTTTTTTTCTTTCTCACTGTTAATATCTATCAGATTTTAAGTCTTCAGTTTGCTATGCCACCTATATATAAGACTAAGTATTGTAATTGCACTCTTATTGTATGCAATGTCACTACCTGCTACTACTGTAAGAACTGTCTTCCAGAAGCATTGTTATATAAGATTATTGGTCTCATCTCCCACTTGACCAGTTTATTCTGTCCTAGTCTTTTTACCATTATGAATGTCTGTTACTATTTTTTTCTTTATTGTATTATACAATTCTCTTTCTACTAACAAATCACTTTACTAAAAATGGAGCTTTTCTCCCCGAGCCTCTGCTGTAAAAGGGTTTTATGTCCAGTCGGACTCTCCCTGGTAAACAAATGTAAAATAAAAATAAAAATAAATATTATCTGTTTAATTTTTGTAACTTCTATTGTAATTATTCACGTTTGACCTTTTGTCTTTGTAAAATAGATACCTTTTTTACTGAAGTATTATTTCTGTTAAATGTTAATATATATTCTCCAAGGTTACTAGTGTGAGGGGAACTATTATTTTCAACTTCCTATTAAAGGATAGTGGCATGATTCTCTCACTTTTTTGTGACTGTAGATTTTTATTTGCATGGTTTGTTTTTGGATATGTGTTTATAATTAAAAATGAAATAAATTTGACTTTATAGGAAAAAGTGTATAAATCATGCTGTATGATGGGAAGGTCAAAGTAGATGTAGACTTGTTTGAAAGAGTTTGCTATGTTCGCTGGAAATCTGCAGCTGGTCCTTTGACATAATATGTACTCTATATTACATAATATACTAAATATATAATATATTTATCCACAAAGTGGATAATTGTTTGAATTTTATTATAAGCAATCAAGGAGCAGCTCAGGCATTTTATTCAAAACTGAAACTAAAATGAATATGAACTGATTTATTTCCTACCAATCTCAAAGTAAAAACAGATTAAAAATTATAAAACTGCAGGATTAAATTAAAAGTTAAAATAATATTGAATGGTAAGCAATTCATTAATTGTATCAAAGTACTGCAGATAATATATAAGATTAAAACATAACACCTACTATTACACTAATAGTAGGTGTTATGATTTGATATTACATAAGTAGTCCAATCTTCAGCTGAAGTATAAACAATTGTAATCAACTTCAGTCAAAATTATCATCTGCAGGCAGAGCTGACTTGTCTGACATATTTTGTAATATTCAATATCCCTAACCTGCTCTGGTTTCAGATAGAAAGCTGAATAAAGTTGACAAATATCCTGATCCATGAATCTTAAATGATGATTGACAACTTTATGCATGAGTGAAGAACTGAATTTTCTCATTAAAATGATTACATACGTTTGAAAAGTCAGTTAGGAGTTGTACATAATGATGTGATACATAGCTTGAAACATGCATATGCAAGGCTGCAGGTGAATGCTTGTAGTGCAATGTGCCATATGAGCCAATGGTTAGGTTTTCTCCTTTTTCTGACTTTATAACTCAGGGGGTTAGAGCACAGATCTTATAAACCAAAGTGTCATGAGTTCAGCTCTCATCAGTGTCTTTGACTTCCACTCCTCTAACATGTAGAAGGGAAGGAATTTTATAGGTTCATAAGTCTAGGCTATCTGCCCTTGCAGGCCATTTTAAGCTGAGCCAATTTCCCTTTCTTTGCTTGAATTGACCTATCCCATTTGGTTAGAGATTGGCCTTACCCATCCCATGGTCGATAATTATATATATTACCCCTAATAAGAATAACTGGGATCATACCATTAATAATTTGAGGAGACCCATGCATGGGATAAAGCATTTAGGAACTATTTTTGTCCATTAGTACTACAGGGGCAGTTCTGTGGTCAATTTTCTATTTCCTATCCATAGATCCAAGATTCTCTTAAATATGGGCAGGGATGAATTTTGTTTTATGTGGATGCAGAGTCTGTTCCAGAGCAGCAGTATCATCTGCAAGATATACTTGTCTCTCCAAACCATTCTGTTGATGTTGCAGGAGAGGTTTAGATCCCAATTTGAGTATTTCTGATGCCATTTGACTTGCTGATGTTCAGTAAATCCATCAGTACTGGGCAGGTGGATGCCTTGTATGCCAGACATATGTCACCTGTTAGCAGTCTGTAGGATACCGAATATACTGAGTATAGTGACAGGGCTTTGAATCGGTCCATGTAGGATATATTGTTTAGGCCTTGTATCCTTTTAGTAAGGTATCTCTGTAAGCATTCTAGCTGTGGTATGTGCCTGGACAGATACATGCAGAAGGGGGCATTATATTCAATGACTGGCCGATTGACAGCTGAATGAAGTGGGAAAATGACATCCCTAGATCAAAACATAATCCTATGTCTTAGTTTTAGTCATTTATTCATAATTCTGAGAAGCAAGGAAAGCCTAAACTGTGACAAATGAGCTTTTCATCAAAAAATGGAATAACATAGTTTTATTTAAATTCTACTTGAATATTTTCAGTTACAAATAATAGTGGTATGTGTAGAATACTGTTTTTTGTACTTTTCTACATTGTTTCATGTTTTAGGAAAATAAGTTGTATCTTTGCATTTTTTTAACTTGTTCTAGCAATTCTGGGAGAATTATGAATTGCTGTAAGATCTAAAAATTGTTTATACATTATAATGTACTTCTATCTACATAAGTTAATTGTAAAAGATAGCTGTTTGTATTTTCAGCTCTTTCTGGGAACTTAGTCTTGAAGTTTCTTTCACAACTGTGGAAGAATACAAACTACTGAAGGATCTGAGCCTCATTTAGTCATTTATTATTGCATTTCTTCACAAGTAGTATTATCTGATTCGATCACTCTATGCCAAGTCTGCTATAACCAGCACAGACCTGCACCCACCCAAGTTTCTTTACCCGAGACTCTGAGAAGTGTAAGAAACCCTGAATTGTAAGAAACAAGCTTTTCATCCAAAAGGGAAGGAAAACAGTTCACAGCCACCATTGGAATCACTCTATAGAGGGTTGTCTGTGCAAGAGCTTTTTTCCCCATAAGAAACATACAAAATCTATACAACCTTAGAAACCAAGGTCTGAGTCTCAGATAAGCTGCACTAAGTGCAAATAAACACACCTTAAGCTGAAGTAAAACTCTTACCAAATAACTATCCATTTCTCATGCTGTAGTAGTAAGTCCATCCAAACAGTATCCTAATCAAATCAAGCTCAAGCAGTTATGGTCAACCCCCCCCCCCCCCAAAGGAATTCCTGTCAAAACCTTGTACCAATACTTTCCTACAATTTCTGTTGTCAGCCTGATTAGGATGGAATTATTTTATGCTATCTGATGATCATCTGCTACTCAAACAGCATAAAACAGTGTGTCAGAGGTGTAAAACACACACACACACACACACACACACACACACACACACACATATATATATATATATATATATATATATATATATATATATATATATATATGAAAAGTCTTACACACGGTAAACTCAGACACTGAAATTGTCAGCAGCATACCACATACCACACCTCATCAAGGCCATCGCAATACACATAACCCATCATAAGCTGAGGTTCTCAACATTAACTTGGATAAATGTCAACGACCTCCAAAATATAACACAGGCCAAAAACAGCAAGTTAGGAATGCCACCTCACATAGCAAAAGGAGTCCTAAAGTCATGGATGCTGAATCCGTAACTAAACATTCTTGTTATATGTAGCTCCATTGCAAGATATACAGATGTATCTATTAACACACTCTGCAAGGAAAGAGTGATGATTTGTTTCTTGTCTGGTGCTTGGATCCAGCAGAACACACACACACACACACACACACACACACACACACACACACACACACACACACACACACACACACACACACACACTCAAATCCTTGAGCAACTGTCATAGTACTTGTGGGTGTCAATGACTTGAGATATACATCCATGGATTATATGAAGAGAGACATGATGGAACTCTCAAACTATATGTCCCAGGCAGGTATGAGCCTAGCATTGAGCAGCAGTCTATCTTTTCCAAGGTTGATGCTGATATTTGAGCAAAACAATAAAAGACTTCAGTAATTGGCTAGGTGTTTGGTGTAGTTTGAGAGGAGTTCAATATTTGTCAGCCTGGGATGATATCATTGACAGACCATGCTGCTTTACCAGGGATGGCCTCTTCAGTCTGGGTTTTGATTATTGGCAAAATTATTGTCCACCCCCATAGTGCCTTTTAAACAATGTCAACTTGATAAATCTATCAACATAACAAAGCAAACAAAGGAAAATATGAAGGTGTTACTGATCAATCAAACACAGCCTAAACAAAAAAACACCACTCCCTACAAGCCCTCCTCACCCTGAAGGAAATAGTCATTTGTGCAGTGACTGAGACATGGTTTAAAATGGCAGATAGCACTGCAACTCTGCAGAGCTATAATAACCTCCAAATATTTAGACCAGCTGCTGTGGAGGAAGGAAAATACATGGAGTAGCCTCAATCTTCATTCATTAGAGACTCCTATCAAGGCTTCTAAAGCAGCATGTGCTTTAGAGCTTCATTATGTCCAAATAACCATCAGAAAGGTCATGTACCATATACTAGCTAGTGACAGAACTCCCTCTATGACCCAAGAAAGCCAGAAAACTTATCTAGAAGAATTGGAATCACTCAGTATTAGAGCCAATACCATTTTCCTAGGTGATCTAAAATATCCAGCTATAGACTGGGAAACATACAACACCATCACCACTAGTGCACTAGTACTTAGATTCCTGGACTTTGCCAATACAAATGCCCTGGTACAATTAGTCTGAGAATCTACTAGGAGGAACAACATCATGGATCTTGTTCTTACTAATAACGGGGCATTTTGTACCATCCCTTGCTTATCTTCATCCCTTGTTAGGTCTGACCATAAGTCCATCTCCTTCAAAATAAAATTGAAACCAGAGACCCCCTTCTACCCAAGGTAACTAGAAATTTCCTCTAAGACAAAATACATTGTACCAAGTGAAACACTGGCAAGCTTCAAATCCCCACCAAACTTAGGTAACTCAGCTGAATAAGTGGAAAAGTGCACCACCACACTATATCAACATGTAAACAGCTGCATAGATGTAGCTATTACCTATAAAAATGAGCAGAGGGCAAACACCCAGAAAAAAAAACATTGGTGGAACCATAATATTAATAAGATGTACAATAAAAGGAAGAAAATTTCAAAAAGTAAGAAGAGTAATTTTCAAAATGATCACACCCTCACCATTGAAATAAACAAGGCCTTATCCCTGTACTCTGTCTCCTACAGACTTTTGAGGGGAGACCTATGCCTGGCATGGGTCTACTAAAGATCACTGAAATCCCATTTCACTGACTTTCATTTCACTGAGACCAAATCACCTAAATTTCACAATACTGACAACTCATTTTACTGAATCTCATTTCACCGACAGTTTGCAATGCTAAATTTCAAAAGACTAAATGGGAAATCATAGACAAACACACTCACAACACTAATAACTACCTCTTTCCACAACTTAAAAACGACTTACTTATCCTCTTAACAGAAACCAGACAATATAAAACCAAACTAAGTGAGGGAGTGTGCCCCCCACATCCCCCTAACTATATATACTAACCCCAGGATCACACTACAGTAGAGAAAAGGACATATACCCTTGACTTGCCTCACAGTACTCTACACACTGCCACTACTGCTCGGAAAGCACAAAACATCCACCATATTACTTTAGATACTTCCCATACAAATGTAAAGAGATATACCCACATTTAAAAATACTACAACACCACTTTCTACATTATTATTGGCATTCTGACACTCAGCACTGTAAGTTACAGAAATTCTTTCTATCACAAACAAGTTAAAGGCAA
The DNA here is from genome assembly GCF_019279795.1 of Protopterus annectens. Lineage (NCBI taxonomy): Eukaryota > Metazoa > Chordata > Ceratodontiformes > Protopteridae > Protopterus > Protopterus annectens. The sequence goes on from NC_056732.1 coordinate 588,521,450, forward strand.
ATAGAAACTCACATCAGGTCTATAGCTTATATTTCATTGAAATTAGATTCAGTCAAATGAATTTTCAGTATTTTGAAAATTAGGTGATTTGGTCTCAGTGAAATGAATTTCAGTGAAATGGGATTTCAGTGATCTGAAGTAGACCCCCCCTGGCATACAGGGCATTGCCAGACCCCTCTCTGATGGACCTCCTGCATATCCACAAAACAAACAGGACCAGAATTACCCATTCTAATGACTTAAACCTTGCTTGTGATATTAATAGGATCTGCTGGAGAGATAGGTATGTATCCCAGAGACTAACGTGTCTGTGGAACAGGGTCTCCCTCTATGTGAAGCGGAGTTCCTCCCTAACCCAATTCAAGTGCAACTTGGACAACTGGATGGGAAATCAGAAGTTCATCCCTGGTTTGGCACCTATGTCTCTAATGGACACAGGTAACCTGTAAACGGTTCATCTCCCAAGCCCATACTTACACTTATCAAGGGTATCAGAGCTTGCCAGAGATCGGGGATGCTTGGCTAAGCTTAAAAAGGCCCTTGTGGTCATTAGCCTAGTAAACACTTATGAACCTGTGAACAAACAACTCAGAAGCTTAATAAAATCCACCAAAGCCAAGTATAAGAATAAAATAGCCACCAAGACAAATACAATCAAAAGGCAATTTTTCAGTTATGTTCTGAGGTTGAAGATATAGTTAACCTACTGGCTGTTAAATTCACCTCAGACTTTACCTCTCACTTCCAACCATCTGTTTCAAAAGATATACCTGAAATTGACTTTTCTCCAGTTATCACACAAGACCAAGTCCTGAAAGTGCTATCAAAAGCTAAAGATACTATATTGATGGATCCTGACAATATCCCTTAATGTCTTAAACAGCATGAAGCACAATTTAGCCACATTACTAACAACACTCTTCCACCTCAACATTCATACAGTTTTTGCACCACATAAATGTAGAACAACTACTGTCATTCCCTTGCATAAGGGATGACCTTTCCCGGAATCAGACAATTACAAATTCATAAGTCTGACCAGTCTCATATGCAAAGCCATGAAAAGATTTATCACAGAACTAACCAATAAGAAACGCTTATCTTGGAACTAAACAATAAGGTTCATGGGTTTATAGGTCCATAGATGGTTACTGGGCTATTGACCCAAAGGTCTTCATAAGCCTAGCCGTGTGTATCCAATATAATACTAGAGAAACCCAATATAACGGATCTTGCCTAAACTTGAGATCTTATTGAGCAATGACTGCCCATATTTAGGAGGGTCTTAAGTGAAATCCATGACAGGAATTTCTAGTTTCCTATCCAGGCTACACTTAAATAGGGTCATAGGTGAGCTTTGTTGGATGTGAATTGGTAGCCTATTCCAGAGGAGTGCAACCTCTGAGAGACATATCTGTCTTTCCAGTAGGTCCTATTTATGTCACAGGCCAGGTTAAGGTCTCTGGAGCAGGTGACCCTTGTCTCATTTGACTTGTGGATGTGCAGCATTCCCATTAGGTTTGGATCTGAGATTGCTCTCCTCTAAGATAAGTCTCCTCTAAGTAGTCTGTATGCTACTGAGTATATTGACAGTGACTTCAAAGTGTCAAGGTATGATATGTGCTGGATAGCATGAATTTTCTTGGTTATAAATCTCTGAGGTCTCTCAACTTGTTGCAGGTGCCTGGTAAGGTACATACCAAAGGAAGCATTGTACTCAATTATTGGCCTGATGAGGGTCAAGTACAGGGGTGTTATGATCTCTTTCACTCTTGAGGCAATCCCTTTGTTAATGAGGTGTGTGATGTAGAATGCCTTCCTTACCACAGTAGACACATGGTAGTCAAAGTCTGGTCTACAGTCAGCTTGCATTCCCAAGTATCTCACTACTGAGTTGTTACTTAGGATATTATTATTATTTATATGATAGTCTTCACGGATATTGTTTTTACCAAAGGGGATAATAATGCATTTTTAGCACTGAGTTTGAGTCCATAGCTTTTGGACCAATCATTGGTTTGTGTAAGTCCATCTTGAAGTATATTGACATTGTTTGGGGATTTAGTGGTTGCATCTAATTTACAGTTGTCAGCAAATGTAGTCAGCCACAGCCCCTGTGTACTGGCCTGAAATTCTGAGAAGTATATTCCAAACTATATAGGGCCCAACACTGACCCCTGTGGAACCCTACTGATGACAGGTTTGCTGGTTGAGGTAAAGTCCCCAACTTTTACTGAGTGTGATCTGTTGGTGAGCCAGTTAGCAACCCACCTGATGACATAAGGGTTGATATTCAACTGGGAGAGTTTATCAATGCTGCCCAGATGTGGGATTGTGTTGAAGTCCTTGGTTAATTCAAGGTAGACTATATGCACAGATTTGCCTTTGTCTATGGCTCTGGTGGCATTTTTGATGAAGTCCACCAGATATAACAGGCATGACCTGCCTTTGACAAAAAACAAACTGTGCTGGATCAAGGATATGTAGATCACCTATATGCTTATTTATAAAGTCGATGATGATTCATTCCATGGCCTTACAGATAATGCTGGTTAAGCTTATGGGTCTGTAGTTCCCAGGGTCTGTTGTACCTCCTTTATGAAGGGGGATAATGGCTGCTGTTTTCCATTCAGCAGGGACAAAATCAGTACTCAGGCTGTGGATGAAAATAGTACCTATTGGAGTTACTTATTGATTGATTGATTGTTTGATTGATTGATTGATTGACATTTGCTAACCAGGAAAGTCCACTGGGTTGGGAACCCATTTTCAGTGGAGGCCTGGGGGAGAAAAGCTCCACAATTAACAGTAAAAATGTAAACAGATGACAAACAATTTTTAAATAGCAAAAGTATGCAAAAGTTAGAAGATTATAAAAGTATAACATATATAGGCAATATAAAACCTATCAGTATGAATCAGAACTTATATAAACTTAGATAACAGTTGGTAGTTTAGTACAAAAACTTGAGTTGTTTCTTTTGGCATTGCATGAAAAAAACATGGCAGTTCTTGCTGAAATCAGTTATAGCAGCAATAGCAGTAATAGAGCTGATGCTGTCTGGGTAGAAAGTTTTTTTGAGACTATGGAACCGGGTTAGAATTAAGTAGTGCTGATTTTATGGTGGTTTGTTTGATTGATACTGGCATATGAGGTTGTCAAGGAAGTAGATTTTTAATGCTACTTTGTATGTCTTTATACAGTCTATTTGGGTAATATGGGAGGGTACGGAGTTCCATTTTTTAGCAATGATATGTAAGAACAAGCATCGTCCAGCTTTTTTATTGGGCGTGGTTACACTTAGTTGTAAGTTATTGGAGGATCTAAGGGTGCATGAAAGGATATAAGTTTGTAGTATTGTTGAGAGAGCTGGGCAGTTATTCGGTGTATAAATTAGTTTATGGGCTAGTATTAATTGGGTATAGCAAAGGCAGTTAGGGAAATCCAACCAGTTCAGTCCATTGATTGCTTGGCAGTGGTGTGAGCGGTTAGGCTTTCCTGAGGTGATTTTAGCTATTTCATAGTAACAGGACTGAAGTTTGTTGCTGAGGGAAGAGTGAAGGTTAGTAAAGATGGCACTACCATAAAGTAAGGCAGGGATGAGTAAAGTACTTGCCAGTTTTGTTTTGGTGATTTTGTCCATGTAAAGTTTATGATGATAAAGTTTGCCAGGTTTAAAGTGTGTTTTCTTTATTGTGTTGAGAATGTGTGTTTCAAAGGTGTTTGTCATCAATTGTAATGTCTAGTAGTTTGGCTGATTTTACTATTTTTATTTCAGTTGTGTCTTTAGCGTAGGTTTTGAAGGCTATATCTGGTGGTTTTGAAGAGAATAATAGAAGTTTTGTTTTTGTGGCATTTAGTAGCAGTTGTGAGTTGTTTAGCCATGAGTCAATATCTGTAAAGGCATTTTGTGTAATTGTGGGGAGGTTTTATACCATTTAAAATGCAACTTGAAATGCATTTGGTCCCATAGAGGCTGTGTCTTTGGCCTTGAAGACAATATTAATGACTTGCTCTTTGGAGACGCAAAGTGGGGGAGATGTAGATGGAATGCTTTGTGGAATGTTTGGAGGGGTCAGGGAGGTGAAATTTTCACCAAACTTGTTGGCTAATAGGTTAGCTATTTTCACAGGATTAGTGTTTGTGATGCCATCCACAGCTAGTTCAGTACACGTCCGGGTCCTACCTATTATGTTATGGATATAGCTAAAGAAGGGTCTATATTATATTAATGAAAGTTCATATAAGCAAACGCTCTAATGAGCGAAAGTCCTGAAATTGAGGTGCATGTTGTGGGATCGCAGTACAGTGAAGATTGGAGTTTTTGCCCTTTCCTCACTATAGTGCAATCTTGGAGTTGGAATATATTATTTAGCAGGGGTGCGCCCCCCACAATATTGTTTTCGATGTCCGAGATTTTCGCTCATTGAGCATTCGCTTATATGCACCATAGTCCATATAATACAGACCCGTTAAAGAATGTCTTATGGTTATCCTTAGCTATGGTTGCTAATTATTTTTCAATGTTGCCCTTAGTGGATTTTACATGTTGTCTTATTTATTTGTTCAAGCAGAGGAGGGTATTTGTCCAGTGGTGGGACCTCTCTTTTTTATTCTTAGACAACTTCTTCCTCTTGTTGTATAACTTATTAATGCTAGATATCCACCAGGGAGGCTTGTTATTTCTTGAGGATCTTGTTTTGATCCTATCAGGTACAGCTGTGTCAATGCATTTGTGTAAATGTTTATATAGGACATTTGTGTATACCTTAATATAGTTATCAATGCCATTTGTGGGAACAGGAGTTTGGAATTATTTATGCCATCCTTAGGAGGGTATAATTAGCTTTGTTGAAATTTGTTAGTCTGATTTTACTTAAGCAGGGTTCGGGTGTTATTGCTACTTCAAATGTGACTTATTTGTTATCAGATTTAACCAGTGAGAGTACTTGTGGTGGTGCAAATATCATCCATGTTGGTGAGAACCAGGTCAAGAATATTTATGCCCCTTGTGGGGTTGCATACTATCTGCATTAGTGTTAACAAAGTCCAGGAACCTTTGTGCGAGCATGTTGGTATTCGTATAAGTTTCCCAGGCAATTGTGGGATAGTTAAAATCGCCCATGACTAGAATATTTGGTTGTAATTTGATTGATTCAAATAGGTCCAAATAAGCAGTGGGGGTAACTTGGTTCATGGAAGGGGCCCTATAGCTAATAATGACATGAAGCGAAGGGAGGGGTTTTACCTACAGTTAGTTGAACTTGGAGTAACTCAATGGAGTTTTTCTGTCTAACCAGTCTAGAGATGTATTTATCTTTGATGAAGATAGATACTCCTTCTTTGGTTCTCACATATTCATTTTGTGGCCTGAAAGTGTGGAAAGCATTGTAGCCTTGCAAGGCTGGGGTGCTCTCTGTGGACCTGAACCAAGTTTCTTTGACTGCACAGACATCAACATCCTCCAGGGAGCGGAGTACTTCCAGAGAGTGTAGTTTCTGATTTAAACTCCTAGTGTTTGGCAGCATAACATTTAAATTATTTGTGAGTGATTTTTTTTCTTGAGACCTTGCCCAAAAAAGGAACTATGGGAGAGGCAAGTGCCTTAGCCAGTAACCGAAAGCCTAGAGGTGACAGGTGAAGACTATTTCTGGCAAAGCAGCATGGTCTATCAACTATGTTATCACAGGCCAACAGGAACTGGATCCACTTAGATAACAACAGAAACTAAGCCAGTTGTTGAAGTCAATCATTTTTTGTTCATATTGTGGTAGCATCCTAGGTGAGAGTGGAATGCTGCTCAAGGTTAGGGACATGCCTGCCTGGGGCACATCTTCATAGATCTCAATCATGTCTGTCTTCATAGAGTCCAGTGAGATATGTCTCAAGTCATTCACACCAATATGAACTATGATGGAGTCATAACGGCACTTGTTGAGAGACTTGAGCGCATGTGTGATCTAACGGATGCTGGCACATGATAGACAGCTGACCATAACCTTCTCCTTGTCTAGGCTGGTGAGAGGGATATCTGTGTGTCTCACAATGGATTCACATATGACTAAACGATGTGGTTTAAATGTGCTTTGCCTTAGGGGCTTATTTGGTGAGATACCGGTGCTTGTGTTTTTATGTGTATTGAGTGCTGTAGGTGCTGTATTAGATGTAGCATGTTTGTGTTTGGAAGGTCTGTGGTGTTTAGGTAGGTTTCTAGTGTATATCTCAGCATATGATGGTGCATGGTTTGATAGGAGGTGTAGTATGTGAGTTGAAATCCTGTTCAGTGTTACTGTTCTGTGTGCGAGAGAGCAAGGATTCCAGATTCTTAGTGTACTATCATCTCTCACAGATTGTACTTGGGTGATTTAGGAGTAGAGGGTTGTCAGTGTCCATGAGGCAGTTGCTAGATTGCCTCAGGATACCCATGTCAATCAGGTTGGTAAGAGAAATGGAAGGAAACTGACTCTCCATTATGCTAGTTTAAATCCTGTTTTCACAGTGGGGAGAGAAAATGGAGGGGTGTGGTATAACTGGGTGCTGTAAACGAGATCTATACTAATGGGGTGGTCTATAAAGGGTCTATACTATCAGGGGTTCTCTAAATGGTATGAGACTATTGTAGATTTGGTAGTTTTGGGGACTGTTTAAGGGGCAAATGAGAGCTGTTGTGCTCTCTGAGCAGCTAATTGCAATTTAAGGACTTCTCAGCTGGATCACGGGCAGCTACTAATGGAAAATGTATCTACTGAAGTTTTTATGTCTATAACCACCAGTGGTTACCCCCACTGTACAGTAGGGCATGATAGTGCACAGAGGGGTGGTAAACATAAATAGATGAATAGAGCAGAGCAGTGACTGGTTGCCTAACTCTGTGGAGCTGTGTTAAAACAAACGCAAACCTGCACAACTCGAGGCTTATGTAGCAACAGTAAGCAAACTGAATTAAACAATTTAACCAATAAAAAATGTTAAAAACTGAGCCCTGTGGCAGCAACCTTCAATCAGATGAGTCCTTACTGCACTCTCCTGCCACAAGGGTGCAGTGGGACCCTCTCCAACAAAAGATAGCCTGGTTTAGTGCTCAAGTTAACAAACAGTAGAAGATTCAGCAGGTCTGAATCTATTTTATGCCACAGCAGACAAAATGTGTAACAAATCAGCAAGAACAGTTTTAAAAAAATCAGCAATATAGCAAAAATGCAGTTTAAAAGTGTAAAATCCAGTATTAGATTGTATGTATGGTTAGCAGAATGCAACAGATTCCTTGGACTGTACAGGTGAACAGCAGAGCAGTGGCTGGTCACCTAACTCTGTGGACATTGTGGAACCTCCAGTCATTGGACCCATCTCAGTTTGGATTTATCAAGGGCAAATACTGAATACCTTAACCTGACCAAGGCTTTTGGCACAATCCCCCACTCAGGCATCATAAACTTGGAATAAACCCCTATGTCACCTGCTGGACTTCCACCTGGTTCACAAACAGGATGAAGGAGATCAAAATAGGAGCTGTTACTTCCTCAAAGATACCAGTCACTAGTAAGTCCCCCAGCATTTGGTGCTGGAAGTCCTGTTTGGCATCTATGTCTCTGAAGTAAAAATCAATAACAAAGAGCTCAGACTCTGTAAGTCTGCAGATGACTGCAAGCTAGGAGCAGTCATTAAATCTCCAAACAACTTAGCTATGCTGCAGGAAAATTCACCCTTAGCAAATAACTGGTGACAGAATAATGGACTGAAACTAAATCCCAAAAAATACATTATCATATTCATTGGGAAGTCATCTACCATGGGGAAGAACCACATTTACAACATGCCTTTGAGACTGACCCAGTTGTTTGTGATTTGGGAATTTATGTGGACAGTGACCTAATTTTCCACCAACATGTGCCTACTGACATAAGAAAGTCCTTCTATATTGCACAGCTTATAAACAAAGGGGTTGTGACTTGATCTAGAGAAGCCATTGTCCTCCTTTACTCAGTCCTCATTTGGCCAGTCACTGTATAATGGGCCCTTTGGCATGTATCTGTCTAGATGCATGCAACAAGTGAAACACCCACAGCAATACCTTGATAAAAGGATACAAGGCCTAAACAATATATCCTACATGGACCACCTTGAAGCCCTGTCACTATACTCAGTATACTGCAAACTGTTAAGAGGTGAACTGCGTCTGGCATATAAGGCATCTTTCAACCCATTACTGATGGATTTACTGCACATCAGCAAGTCAAATGGCATCAGAAATACTCAGTCCAGAGATCTAAACCTCTTCTGCAACATCAACAGAACACTTTGTAGTGACAGCGAGGTTGGCATAATGGTTGCGTTATTTTGCCTTGCAGACACAAGGTGCAGGGTTTGATTTTCACATTGGTTAATTGGCTAGGCTTAAAATGACTCACAAGGGCAGTTAGCCTAGTACTAATCTATGAACCTATGAACCTAGGTATACCTCAAAGCAGATTCACTGCTCTGGAGCACAGTGCGCATCCATATAAAACAAAGCTCATCCCTCTCCAGATTCAAGTACAGATTGCATCTATGGATGGGTAATACAAAATGTATCCCACAGCTGTTTCTATGCTACTAATGGACTGAGGTAGCTCTTAAATACTTTATACTACTCATGGGTCTTCTCAGATCATCTGTAATATGGCGCCAGTTATTCTCTATAGGGGTAATATATAATCATTGACCAGGGGATGAGTAAGGCCAGTCTAACACTAAACAGGATAGGTTAATTTAAGTATAAAGGGGGAACCGGTTAAGCTTAAAGTGGTCTACAAGGGCATCTAGCCCAGTACTTACCTATGAACCTATGACTGTATGAACCCATACAACTTCAATGTGTGAACTATGGTGCTACATAATGGGAGTAGAATGGGAGTGTGGGTAGAGCATAAAAAAAATCAGAAATGCTCATATATAATGGTTCAGCTTTGTTTGACTCTTATCCCATGGATAATGTGGCAATGGCCAACCATTGGTAGAATAAATGAGTTATAGGTTCATAGGCCTTTTTAAGCCTAGCCATGCATTTCAGCTCTCTCACAAGTTCTGGTACCTTTGATAAGTGTAAGCAGGAGTTTGGGAGATTAAATATTTACAAGCAGGAGCCATTTACTAGCTGCCTGTTTCCATTAGAGACATAACTGACAAACCAGGGATGAATTTCCTGTTCCCCACCCAGTTGTCCAAGTTCCAGATGAATTGGTTTAGGGAGAAACTCTGATTCACATGGACGGGGAACCTGTTACAGAGAATGGGTAATCTCTGGGATGCATACCAATCTCTCCAGCAGGATTTATTTATATCACAGGCAAGGTTTCAGTCTTTACAACAGGCAATTCTGGTGCTATTTACAGAGAAGGAGGCTTGATGGTTAGGGTAGAGATGGCTAAACGAACAGCTGTAATAAATAAATAGATCATGATGGCAAAAATCAGAAAAAGGTATAAATAAGCAAGCACTGCTCTTCTAAGTGATGAATTTATATTGCAAAATATACAAAGTGTCACATCATTGTACTAGAGTTATACATTGTGATGTAGAATTCTGGGCCATTCCAGTCTGTGTAACATATCCTTCCCAACAGTATCTCAGTACACTGTATATGAGAGATATACCTCACCAGTTACAGTATCCTTTAGAATTATCTTGTTTTTTCCTCCTGGTTGGAGGTAGATGAGTAAAGGTTAATGGTTATATGGTTTGCTTTCTGAAGCATTTTATATGCCAAAGTGCTATTGTTTCACTGTTGAAACAGAAAATGAAAATAAAACTCTGATCCACTAGGCATTTTTATAACATCTGAATGCCCTTATAACATAGCTTAATTCATTCGTTCTTCTCAGCTTGAGCAGTGAGAATTTGGGTAGAGCAGACATGAGATTAAGCCTTCATGGTACACTGAGAATGAATCCTACATGCAGGCATTACTGTCAGTGCACTTTACTGGACAAGTAACACTGGCATGCACATTTACACTGGTGCATTTATTACTTATTTTCCTTTATTTACCAGGAAAATCTGACTGGCTGAAATTGCCATTTTAAGTAGACACTTGAAAAAAAAAGCTTCAAGAAGAGGACTGTACAATATAACAAAGTATAGATAAGCACTAAAGAAAAGACAGTGTATAAAAACTAATGACATTTATTAAACACGAAACAGGGACTATCATACAAAGATATAAAGGACAGTACGTTCTAAGAAGTGACATTGGTCCCATTAGAGAGCATCAATAGAGCAGGGAATTACCAATATAAATGCGGCAACATCACTATGCAGAAGAGAATATTAAGGGAAAGCATGTTGTGTCTTTCGGTTTTTCCCGGTTAGGGGTCGCCACAGTGGAACTCCGTCCCACTAATGATTGGTAGTTGATTTTTACATGCAGAGTTACCAGCCCTGATGCACAACCTTCAACGAAGGTACACCCATTCACGCATGTCTCCACGCAGAAGATGCTCTAGCTGAGAACCGAACCGGACAGCGTCTTACTGTGAGACGACAACGGTACCGCAGCACCACCACCACTGCGGGTTATATTAAGGGAAAGCATGAACTTGGCAATTCATGTAATATTAGACTGAATAACTGCTAAGAAGGAAACATAAATGCTGTATGAAAATAATTAGGAAAAACGGTTTCTATGGCTTTCATTTTCTATTGACTTATATGTACCTGTGTCATTGCTTAAAATGTAATTTAATGCAGATGTTTAAAATATGGGAGTTAAAGTAATATAATATTTGTCTATGTTCATGCTAATATTTGAGCTGATGAGAGAATAATGATACATACGTTTCTCAAAGAAGGGATAAAGTTGGAGTGTCCTAGGAAAAGAATAAGGCAATGAAATATGAGGGAAGGCCATGGAAAGGGAGGGAGAAGGTGAATCCTTGTAACTTCTCTACTAAACAGATAGTGGGAGCCCTACCACCTTCCATTAAATACAGTTCTTCTATGTACAGACATCACACCTGTGCAAGGCATGGAGGAAAACTGTATTGTGGCACAAACCTCATTTCCCACATTCCACCTTGCATTTCCCCTATAAAATAGATTATGCAATGTTGCACTTTGCAACCAGGTCATTGTTATAATACATCAACACACCAGGAATGAAACGTTGTCATAAATCAGTAAACCTCATTCATAAACAGCATAAAGTTCCTATCAATGACATTGTCCTAGTGGCTGGGCTGTGAAACAAACATCTCTTTCTCTCTGACCTGTCCTCTTAGGTTCATAGGAGGTTACTGGACTATCAGCCCTTGACGTTGCTGAGGGTATTTGTTTTGTGTGATTCATCTGGGTTGCCTTTGAGTTTTTGGAAGATTACTTTTGAGAGCTTCATCATATGTAGGTGCTTGTGTCGGGACCATAATATGTGCAGTGGCAGTAGAGTTTGCATTACTGACAACCTGTTTAGTGTTGTTTGGCTTGGTAAGTGAGAGCCTTGCCTCCAGTGACACTGTGTAACTACATCTCTCACATACCATATGAGTTTGCAAGATGGATGTCAGTAAGAAGAAGACAAATCTACATTCAGGACATCTAAATCCACCAAGCTGACTGCAGAGATAATAGGAAAGTGCAAATCCATGCTTTACATCCTTAATTCATGCTTTATTACTTGTGGATGTCACAAGAAGGTTTAATGGCTAGGTTACTAGACTATTGCTTGTACTTGCAGGCCTGTGCTCCTCAGTTTGAAAGCCAGCTGTATTTTGTGCAACTAGGTACTGTAGCTTAAAAGACAGTTATCAAGGTGATAATCCTGTCAGCAGTTAGGGGGAAATTGGTCCTAAGAGCAAGCATCCCCACTGGCACCTTTTCATTACATATTCCCATGCCTTGAAAGAACCAATAAGGAACTTCCATTACACCTGAAGAAACCCTGCCTTCTAAACTGCAGTACTGACTAAAATTATTATTCCAAATGCTATGTGAAAGAAATCTCAAAAATAAAAGAAAACTACCTCTCCTCTTGTTTTACTTAATCAATAGCTGCTTAACACGCTTCTCAGATGGATACAGTAGGGATTGAAATAAACAAACCAAATGTCCTGCTTCAGAAACCGTAATAATAATAATAATAATAATAATAAAAGATAATTCAAATAAATCCAAATAACTAGGAAAAAGAATGTAAAAGATTTTTAAGGGGGGGGGGGGGTTCTTGATGAAAGTGATTGAGCCATATATGAAAAGCATGCTATACTAATAATTGAATAAAGAAGATGTAGCTGTGATGGTCTATTGCATTCTTTTTCAGCTAATTTCTGGAAAAAAATGTGTATATATTGGAAAGAGAAACGGGATAGTTGTTAAAAAATGTAGAAAACAGTAGGAAGGATAGAATGACTGCTATGATAACATGAAGAGAAGGAGAAAGAGAAAATGAGTTGATAAGGAAAGTAAGAAAACTAAGATTGTAGAAAATAAGGACTGGAGGAGGTACAGGCAGATAAAGGAAAGTGCATTTAAGAATTAAGAAAATTAAGAAATATCCTGAGGAATAGTCCTGTTCTACCTATTCCTTGTCAGAATAAACTACACATTCTGAATATGTTTATATCAAAGGTTTTGGGAAGATGAGTAAAAACTAAGGAATGGAAGGATGAACTGGGGTTAAATATGAAAATGTCACTGCAAGACGTGAGAAAAGAGGTGGCCTGTTAAAATACATGAAGGGTTTTATGAATGGCAGTAGTATGGAATATTGAGTTTTGTAGCTTTGTTGCTCAGGGAAAAAAGTTGATTGTTAAGTGGGTTTGTAGGAAGTTTGTATTTTCAGAATATAAATGAAAGAAAAAACAGAGCAAATAATGACAAGCTCAGTAACTCAGAACTGTTGCATCTATGATTGCAACCAAGCCACTACTGTTTACAATGCATGACAATGAGCCTGAGTATATGGCCAGACCAGTGTGAGGGATGATGTGCTGTCCATTGCAGCCGTAATAGTAAGCCATGAGATGATTATGTTACACCAACTTAACCATGCAAGAGCCTCTTGGTTAGGTGCCACAAAACCCAGCAAACAGATGGTAATATGAAGCTGCTGATCTATCAATGTAACTCAAGGGAACATATTTGCACTGAAATGTCTTATGGAAGGATGTAAGTGTAGGATGCCCAAGGGTGGAGTGTAAAGGGGGGAGCAGGACAACAGGAGCAACAGACATGGACAGAAAACTGCAAAGGTAGCTGATGCAAAAATCAGGGATGCATAAAACAGTGCAGAATGGTGTAAGAAACATACACACAGATATCAATCTGATATTCTTGATCTTAGATGATGTGAAAGATAGACAGGATAGGTGGGGTCCAGTAAAGTAATAGGATGTAACTACACCAGAACTGTCTTCTTTAGAGATTTATCAGTGCACCTGTACTATAATGTAAATATCATAAAAAAACACATATTCAACCCTGAAAGGACTTTAACCATCAACTCTGACCAATCACACTATATGACGCTCTTTCTTAAAATAAGGTAAGCCATAGATGCAGTCATACTGAAGCTGTCAGGGAAAAACACATCAGGTGAATGTTGCACATTTGCAGACTGGAGGTAAAAAAAAATAACAGGCTTCAAAGTATTCATCAACATCTTCAGTGATATTTTTATCAAACACTGCATTAATATGGTGGGCGATAGAAGCCATCACTGCTGTCAGTGAAAGATACACTGGGTGACTGTTATACATTTGTAGAGTGGAAGCAGGAAAAAAGATAGGCCTGAATGGATTTGAGACCATTACTCTCTCCAGAGATATTTTAGCAAGCACTGCAGTTACATGGAGTGTCATCAAGGCAATTCTACTAAATGTGTCAGGGAAACACACATCAGGTGAATGTTACATGTTTGCAGACTGGAAGCAGAAAAAAGACAGGCCCTTGATTCGTTTGAACCCAATATACTCTTCAATGATATTTTATGAACACTGCATTGACACAGTGAGACAGAAGCAGTTTCACTAATGAGGTCAAGGATGCACACATAAAGTGAATGTTACACATTTGCAGAATGGAAGCAATAAAATAAAATAAAGAAAAGACAGAAGCACAATTTAGAAAAAAAAAAAAAACAGATGAAAACATTAAATCAGAAAAACAGAAACACTGTAACAATGCATTAACATCCAGGCCACTTATAAATGCAGCAGAACAGTTTTTTTAATCAAAAATAAAAATGTACAATAAAACTGAATAAAATAGCACTTCAACTATATAATTCACTAGACATTGACACGTGCAGTAGAAAACATGTACTTTTCTGCTCTCCACATGAGTAATCAGCTCAGAAAACAAACTTTAGTAATATCAGACCATGTGTTCTGTTGCCAGCCTTCTGGAGCTTTTAAATTATGTTGATGCAGACCTTGTTGTTCTATTAAAAGTATAAGTGAATTAGAATAAAATTTAAAAATTGCACTGATTTTGGTAATTTAACCTATACTATTTTTTGGCTTTGTATATAGATTTTGAGCAACAAAGTTGAAAGGTATGACAGGAATCCACCGTACTAACAAACATGCATATTCAGACATTCATCACACACACAAGCGCACACACACACACACACACACACACACACACACACACACACACACACACACACACACACACACACACACCTGTAGACATTCTCATACAGACACACATAGACATCCACTCAACATCATACCCAACCACTCACTTGACTGGACTCATGGACACACTTACTCTTTCACCCCCTCCTCACACACACACACACTCTTGATCCCCTCCTAAACACCAGTAGTTTGATCTTTCAGCTATCAAAGCAGACATACACAAATGCACACACACACACACACACACACACACACACACACACACACACACACACACACACACACACACACACACACACACACACTCATACACACACACATTCATTTACACCCTCCAACCCTTCATCCCTACATCTGCACTGAACTTCAACAAATTTACTTGCATCATGACTTCAACCAATGACTTATGGGTTACTACCATATGTTTGCCCAAGTTAAATTTATCTGCTAGTTGTGGTAATTTACGACAGTATAAATCAGTAGCATCAGTCATTTCTGAGGGAGAGCACATCACTAATTAACATTAGCTACTTGCCTGTATTGCATCATTACTATACACCATGGCCAGCTGGATCATCCTGCTCACTGATGCTTCTTCTTGGTGAAAACCAGTGTGGTAGCATGGTCCCTGAATAAGAAAAGGTTAGCAGCTTGTGGTAAGTCTAATCCACTCACTGTAACTCTTTCTGCATGTCATGAGGTGATTATTTAATTTTAATGCATTTTAACCCCATTACATTTTTAATTATTATATATGGGTCTAGCTGACATTGCCAACAGTCCAGAATGTTGACAACCATACGGCCGACACCATATGATCGACATTCGGATTGCCGACAATGAGAAACCGGCATCTCTCTATAGGATGGAATGGAAAGATTTCCATTCCTGCACTGTAGTGCAATCTCGGAGTTAGTATATTAAAGTTACGGGGGGGGTGCAGGGGGCATAGCCCCCCCCTGCTAGCACTTTAAAGGACATTTTATTTCCTTTTATGTGGATTTATTCATAATATCGAGATTTTAAATATCGGCCATATGGTGTCGGCATTCTAAAATTCCGACATTATGAAGTAGATCCTTGTATAGATACTTAAAATCAGCCAATACAGTGGCACAGGAGGATAAAAGACAGACTACAGCCCAGGTGTGGCTTGGATTCTGAAGTGCTGGAGTGAGAAGGTGGCCATAACAATATCTAGGGCAGAGATGTACCCCTAGATTTACTATTCTTCCATGCAGGACTAGCTTAGTCCTGCACAGAAGCGGCCATTTAGGAGTAGGACAGCAGCGCACAATGCATATTAGTGAAAGCAAGCTGCCTGAGCTCCTAATCTTACACGGAGCATGTAAGAGTGCAGGGGGTGTGCCTGAGAGCAGAGATCTCAGAATATACATGCCCTTGCAATGAAGAACAGCAGAAAGGCAAAAGAAATGAGCGAGACCGCTCATAGGTGTCCACATAGTCCCAGCAACATTCCCCCATGTGTACAACAGCAATAGTAAATACAAATAAAATGAACAACCCTTTTTTTTTTTTTTTTATTAAGAAACTGATTAAAGCTCACCATAGGTGCGCGTGTGTGCCCATTGCTTAGCTATGGTTAATGTAGCTTAAATGGCTGAAGAGGATAACAAGGAAGATATATGCAAATGAAGTGGTATAGCAATAGTGTAGTGGGCAGAGCATTCGCCTTGCGAGCAGACATTCCCGGTTTGAGTCCCACGGCAGCACATTCTGTTTTCCATGTGAAATCAGTTTATGAACATTATTTTTCTGTATAACCTACTAAATAACATATAATTGTGAACTGGAGTACTGCATTAAATGCACATGTGAGGTGGCAGTGTCATAATCTTGCAAAGTCCCCAGATAAGCACATGTGCCCCATACAGATGTACACAGGAATCATGGATACAAATGGAAGGTGAAATGTGTAATGAATGACAACTCCATACAGCTTCCAAATCCCCCACCTTCCCAAGAACCATTAGATATTACTGTCTAAATCAGTGCAATTGTAAGCTGGTGTAAGGACTAGTAAGCAAGTGTAAGCACTATTAAGCAGTAGTAAGTGGGAGTAACCTATGTAAGCACTAGTAAGTGGGCTTAAGCCTGTTTTCGCGAAGGTAAGCAATGTACACACAGGTTAAGCAATATTAAAGCTAACTTTCTGTAAGCATATTTAACTGGAGGTTAGCACTGCTTACCCTCACACAAAACCATGGAAACCCGCTTACAACTGCTCAAAAGTGCCTTAATCACTCTGTATCCAATGGCCCTTGTTCTGCCCATCAACAAAATAAACAGCTTTGCAAGTTTTGAACCCAGGATCCTATACACTATAGTCACAGTAGTTAACCACCAAGCCATTACAGCAGTACAGAAGGATGAGGTATCACCAAACAAGTCCTCACTATAGTAAAATGAAACAGAACCTGTGAAAGGAATCAATATAGTCATATGTTCCATAACCCACTACATAACATAAATATGTGATGTGGAGTACAGCGGTAAGCCTAGATGTGAGGTATAATTGTAATAGAGTGCTGAAGTCTCCAATAAAACACAAGGACCCCATGCAGAGTACGTACACATGAATCATGGATACCAGGCATACACATAAGATGTAATGAATAATAAATCAATGTCAAAAAGAAAATATAATGCAAAGTCTAATGTAAGGAACGCTAAGCATTGCACAGGCCGAAGTAGGAGGTATAAGCAATGTGTTGGCCAGCTAACTCAATGTGGCCAGTGGTATACCCCTTTAAACAATGCCAACCTTAGGTAAGCAGTTTTGCCCATAGCCTAGCCTTTACAAAAAAACAATCATGGAATAGTGCGGGAAATCAGACCTACTTAATCCTAACAGGCGGGAATGCATCTCATAACTAGTTGTAACTTCCCCTTGCAGGCACAATGGCAGTAAGCAGAGAAGGTGTGCACTTCCAGGCACAGTGCTGGTACATTCAGGAGTCCAGAGTCATGGCAGGACTCCTTATCAAAGACCACGAGCAGAGACTGCTGCAGGGCCAGCACCAGGGTTCCCAATATAAGACGGAAGCCTGGGACCATCTTGCTCGTGACCTCACCAGTGCCACTGGCATACCCCGAACTGGTGAGCAAGTTAGGTATCACTATTCTGACCCAAAGTGGCATAAGGGGGACCTCTTGGAGCAGTGGATACAAGATGCTAGAACGGCATGGACTGTCCCATATGTGTGTAAGTATTTACTCCACTATGTGTGTAATAATTCCCAGCTCATGTATATTATGGATAGGTATGGCAAAATATTCCTCTTTTATCCTCCACAGCTGCAAGTGAGTGGGCCGTGAACCAGGAGGCCCATGGAAGTCGCCTGGAGAGGTTGCAATGCGAGGCAGGTCAATAATACTCTTGCATGTACTGTCATAGGAAATAAATCTAAAAGTATTAGTAAATTAATTGCCTGTTTAAAACTTGTATTGTTTAAGGCAAGTACTGCATGCACTGGAGAATATGGCAGGAAGAGTCTCATATAGATTGTATATAAATAAAAGCATAATAGCCTGACAATAAAGGTCTTACTGCTGGACTGCATATGTATACACAGGTATCATATAGTAATGCAGATTTGCAATCAGGTAATAGTACTGTTGTATTAAGCACTGTTACTCACACTGTGCACCATAAATAGAATGTGTAGGAATGCCTGTATATGACTGGTGTAATCCCCAGAGGTCATTTAGTACAACTGAGAGACACATAGACAGAAAACAGAGAAAAGGCAGACAACAAAACCAGAATAGCACATGCAACTGAGATGTGAACTGTTGCATTTTTAGCACACACAGCCATGGTTCGAATCCTGGCAGTGTTAGTAGTCTGCATACAGAATCATACCCCACAACTGTACAGATATGTCCAGAATGTCCGGTATAGTGGCCCATATCTGTTGCATGTCAACTTGTCGCCCTGGGAAATCAGTGGGATGATCCCAGACATATAGGCAACAAACAGGAAATACAACTGATTGACACACATCTAAGAGAACAAAGCTGTCACACTAGCAACTCCCCAAAACCTTATGAGAGCAAGAAGCCATGTATGTCCCATTTACACCCCCATGTTATCAAGCTGTGGCCAGAGTGTGTACAGTAACAGAGTGAGATATATGTGCATAATAGTAATGTGAAATCTGGTACTGTGTGTGGCAACATTCAGGTAGTGCTAGCAAACATTTCTCCCACAGGTCTGTCAGATACGAACACTGTGACCAGAAATACAAGAGAGATACCCTGTACTGGTACTGTTTACATTGGTATTCTATGGTATTGTGACTGATGCAGTTGCTCTGAATAATAAGGTATTACTCATCACTATCACCCACACTGTCCTACAAAATATAACTGTCTAGGAAATCCTGTATATGACTACTGTAATACAAGGTCAGAATGCAAACCTGCAGGAGAATTATAAGACAGAAAGCAGATAAGAGATATATGGCAATATCTATATAGCACACACAACTCTGATGGACAGTGTTTAGGTTGTAGCAGACACAGCCATGGTCTGAATCCTGGGAGTGGAAGTAGGCTGCATACAGAATCATACCCCACAACTGTACAGATGAGACCAGAATGTCCAGTATATGGTCCCATATCTGCTGTCTGTCACCCTGTCCCCCCTGGGAAGTCTGTGGGATGATCCCAGACATTCAGGTAGCAAATAGGGAATACAACTGATTGTCACACATCTATGAAAACATGCTATGTGCACAACATCAACCTGGAATCTGGGAGTATGTGTAGAAACTGTTAGTGTTAACAAACATTTCTTCCACAGCTATACCAGGTAAGAGGTGTATACCGCAGGTAAAACCAGTTCTTGTGTAATGATGATGACAGCCATATCACTGTCTACATTAAGGCTATAGGGTAGTGTAGTAATACTTGTAAGGTACAGATAACAGCACTGACTAGGAAAGTAATGTGGACTACAGGTATATACTAGTTGTTAATTGACATCTTTCTCTCCCCCCCACCATATCTCCAACAATAAATTACATACCCACCTCAACCAATATGTAATGACTCCACTGTTTTGATGATGTCCTATTGATTGATAATTATTTAAATTTCTTTCCATGCATGTGCTATGTTGAATTATTCCAACATTGGTGGCATGGTGCCATCAATGTACCTGCATGCTGTTGTTATTACCACTGTGGTCCCATATATGCATGAGTTCCGTTTGCTATGCAACTGTTCCGTATCTGGTGTCTGGGTTAATGGGAATATCTATGCATGCTGTTACACCTATCTCTGGAATGTGTTGACTATTTCTAACCCACATATGATGATAAAATCTAAACACTATAGCACGTTTGGTAAGGCCGGTCCCAGCGGACCCCCCTGTCCTACTTCCCCAGTAGTAGAGTATATAATAGAACTTGTACATTTCTGTCTCACACATGATTTTTTTTAATTTAATAACGGTCAGTATAGACAGAGACAGGGTACAGCAATGGGGCCTGCCTTTGCCCCTATGTATGCCAACTTAAGTATGGGCTATTTTGAGAACGAATATCTCAACAGGAGCAAGTTTTTTGTCAGCATGTAATTAGGTATTACAGATACACTGATGACCCAATTTTTATAGCTCAAGGGGGACAGGAATTAGTTATATATTTTGTTACTTCCTCACATAATAATAGACATGGTATAGAATTCGATGGTCTCAATATGGGAACACAGGTATCTATTTTAGATGCAGTTATTAGCATTAGGAATGGTACTGAATTATTTACATCGGTACACAGAAAATTTGACCAAGGTGCACAGTTTGTTCATGGACAAAGTTGTCATTCTTTGCATACCATGGACGCACTACCTTATGGTGAAATGCTTAGAATATTGAGGTTGTGCAACAATATACATGATTTTAAACAGGAATTAGGGAGAACTGTTGAAATGTTTATTAAGGGAGGCTATAGTAAAGACCTGATTGAGAAAAGTTGGGATAAATTTTCCAAAAATAATTATAAAAAGGGAAATTATGATGTAAATAAACAGCTAATAGGCTCCTTTTGTAGGATGGACAGGTAACACAAAGACATTATTTACTGTGTCAAAACATTTGGCTGTTTTAGTTCTGAAATTGTACAGCAAATAAAATATCATTGGAACTATTTGTGCTCTTTGAAAAATGTATCCACATGGCTTAATGAGAGATTGGTAATCTCTTATAGAAGAGGTAAAAACATACAGAACTTTATAGTGAGAGGAAGATTCTGTATTCCGTCTGTAAATTTAAGGTATAGACCAACAATAAGGGGTACTTCTAATTGTGGCAAATGTACAAATGTAAAGCCTGTAAATTTGTGGTAAGAAGTTTTTTGAAGATCATCAACATCCCTTTTGAAACATGGAATAATTTTACTTGTGACACTGAGGGTGTTGTTTATGCCCTCAGATGCCCTTGTAACCAATTTTATATTGGGAATACCAAAAGGACATTTAAAGTCAGACTACTAGAACACATAAGAGACATCAATAATAAAAAGGAAGAAAGTTCTGTAGCAGTACATTTTCAGAAATTCCATCAAGGTAGTAGTGAGGGGCTACAAGGGGCAGTTATAGAAAAGATTAATGTGTCCTGGTTTGATACACCTCTCCTTAAAAAAACAGCTTTTATTTAAAGAATCAGTATATATCTTTAACACCTTGTACCCAAATGGGTTAAATGAAGAGCTAAATTGGAGAATGTTAATTTAAATATATAATTGATTGTTAATTGATTATGGTATTTTAGGCAAGCTGTGTATTATGTTCTTTACTCCTTGAAGGCTTCTTTGCTGAGACATCAGAAACAGAGATTTTTACAATAAATACGTTTTGGATCTACTGGCTGGTTGTATTTTCAGTGTTTTTTTGCTTTGGTGGTTTTTCTGTTCCATATCTGGTGTCTGGGTTAATGGGAATATCTATGCATGCTGTTATACCTAACCCTGGAATGTGTTGACTATTACTAACCCACATATGATAAAATCTAAATGCTATAGCATATTTGGGAAGGCCAGTCCCAGCGGACCCACCTGACCCACCTCAGCTGGCCTTGGCACAGGGCACCAGCATGTCTGGGGCCCAACCCGGTACATCCTCGTCCGTTGGTCCTGCACCACCTTTGGGTGGAACCACCTCAGGGGATGTGACTCACCCCCCCCCCAGGAGTGGGTGCACACAGGAACCTGTCACCCATCACCAGGTCCGGGTCGTGGTGCTTAGAGAGCTCAACCAGCAGTCTGCTGATCTGCTACTCCAGCTCAAGGGTCGTGTGTCATGACTAGAGGGTCAAATTGGCTCTCTGACTCAGCCCCCAGCACAGCCACCTTCGGGGCTGTGAAGGTGCAGTGGTGACTGCCCATGGATGGGGACTTCAGTCCCACTGTTTCCACTAGGGGGCTCATGGGCTTCCGATTTCCAAACCACCCCAATCAAGGTGTTTACCCCCCAAATGTATCATATATCGTACCTGTATGCATCTTGTTTCTCTTGTCTGTTAACCTATCCAACCTACCTCCCCAAATATACCTACTAACCCTCCCCAACATCCCACTCTCACCTGAAAAAGAAAAAAAAGGGCAATCTGTTCCCAAAAAAAAATCTCACCCCATACATAGCTGTCCATTTTGCACACGTGTCCACTGGACACATGTAATCTGGTCTAATTTACATCACAACTTATTACTGTTGTCCTCACCCCTGTCCCAGGGGTTTGAGTGTCTAAATCTACCGCCAAATTCAGTGTATATGAACAGCTGTTGCTGTAGAAGAAATGGGCAGCTATGGACCTTCCCTACACCCTTCCTGCATATCCCTAGCTATTTTCCCTACTGTCTTTCCCTCTTTGTGCCCTCTTTTCACCACTTTCCTATCAAACCTTTTTTCTTTGCTTTTAAAGAAATTAGCATGGGGGTAATTGGGAGTAAGCACTTTTAAGCAGTAGTAAGCGGGTTTAAGTCTGTTTGCGTGAGGGTAAGCAATTCCTACACAGATTAAGCAATTTAGAAGCTGAGTATAAGAAACTGTATCCCGAAGTTAGCAGTGCTTACCTCCTGTCAAACCCCAGCAAACCCAGTTACAACTGCTTAAAAGTGTCTTAATCACTCTGTATCCAATGGCCCTTGCACTGCCAAGCAACAAAATACCCCGGCGCTGCAAGACTTGAACCCAGGACCTGCACACCATAGCCAAAGTGATTTACCACTAAGCCATATTAGATATACATAGCCCTGCTGTTTTCACTAACATATCATCCAGCCCAGTCATTGAATAGTACAGGGAATGTATTCCAACATGTAGATGTATGTGTGTGTGTGTCTATATATTAATATCTAAATAGATATAACATATCTATATATGTAGATATATCTATACACACATATATATATATATATATATATATATATATATATATATATACATACATATATATACATACATATGCATACATCTATAGATATATATGTCTACATCTATATGTATATATATATATATATATATATATATATATATATATATATATATATATAGGTATATATGGACATATATCTGTAAATAACAATGGGAACATAACCAAAACATATATGTCCACATGCACCATTAATGGGGTTGAGAGGCCCCAAACAACATATGTCTTGTACGAATAGGTATCCCCCCCCCACAGCTAAACATGTCTGCCCTGCAATACACTACCAACTGTTGCAGATTCCATAACCAGGACCTGACATGATATGGGTACAAGATGTTAACAGTACTCCATCCCACCTGTATGATGTTAGGCTGGTATCAGTAACATACCATGCAGTACAGTCTGGCTCCCCCAATCAACATCCCTAGGATACACATACACAGACACATATATGCAGGTACAGATATACACACAGATATATATATATATATATATATATATATATATATATATATATATATATATATATATATATTTATATATACACATATATATAGATATATATGTAACTACACATACACACGCATAGATATGTATAGTAAGATACATTTGTAGAAGGTGCACACAATATGGAACAGCCACTATGCCTACAGTTACCACCTTGCCAGCTGGACACTGTATGAGCCACCCATACAAATGACAATTGTTGCCTGCAACATATACCCACAGAGAGGTCAAATGATATAACACCACACACAGGTTTGCATACATGGGAAAGCTTTATTTGCTTACTATTACAGTTGTATATACCATGTCATATAGCTATTTAGACACTGACATCCATATAAACAGAGTAATGCAACTGTAAAACAGTTATACTAATACAGTAGTCTGGAAAGGTTTACAAATGTTGCTGTCCAGGCTGAGGCCTTCAAGTAGCACAATAGTAAAGAAAGACTGGGCCACACGATACCAAACAATCAACAGTAAGTAATGCAGATGTATAGTTCAGTAGCATCTATCTACACTCTGTACACAATCCCTAGTGGGTAAAGACCTCAGTTGACACAATGGGATGTAACTGTTACATAACAAGGCACAAGCACACTGACAAACAGAACAATCTATATGGCAGGAGGAAGTACGCCTGCATTTACCCATGGAGGATTGTATGGTAATGTACATCCAGATACTTAAGGCAGCTTACCCCTGATACCCCCATATATTGTAACAGCCTAGGTTAGTTATGGAGCACCCCCCCCCCCAGACTCAGTAATACAGGGCCAAATACTACTGTTACATACACTGGCCTCTGAAGTGCCTAAGGGCACACATGTATTGTGTAGGTGAAGCCCACACATATATGGCTTCAACCCCACAATATGTGTGGGGGACACAACAGCAGTGGACTGATGGCAGGAATGGCAGCATGATGGCAGCAACCCCTGACAGCATGTCATATGTGCAAAGCCTGCTATGTAGATGGAGGACGGAGGCTAGAACACAGGCCCATATGTGGAAAACAAGTCACTGGTGTTACAGGGTTGTCTGCAACATACCCTTAGTCAGTATTATGAAGTTAGAAACAGAAATGGATGCAGCCATGTAATGATAGCACTCAACACACACACTGCCAGTGAAATATCTGACACAAGACCTGTGTGGTGGACAGACAAAACATGATAGGCACACCTCTGGCCATGAAGAGGATAGGCCCACACTTGAGAGCTATGCAGAGAGACTACATTCCAAGTTAAACTAGTATGTACACACAAACCCTGCAACACCAGTGCTATACATAGCATTCAACAACTCTACTCACACTCTCTCTCTGTAGTTCTGGAACTTCCTACAAATATGTAGCTGGCCTGAGTGTGCAGGTTCTCCTGTAAGAGGTGTTTCTACCTGCTGTATATAACAGTGATGCCCACACACAGGAAGGATGTCCATCACACAGGAAAGGTAAAGGGACCACGCCCACATGATGTAGGGATTTACAGTAGGTGGTTGCCATGACAGTGGTAATTGGAAGTACTACACAGCAAGCTGCATGCAAGTTGCAAGTGGAGGACACTGATTGGTGCAGAGGCCATCACCTGATCATGTGCATCACCTACAAAATCCATGCTGCAACCTATTCAAAGCAGCTCAATCCATTTACTGGAGAGAGACCGAGAGAGAGAGAGAGAGAGAAAGTGGAAGTGAAAGTGAAAGCCAAAGCCACAGCAAAAAAAAATGTAATTACATTCAGCAAACTATACAGAACAGACATCATTCCTACAACAGGTATGTGAAGTGTATATGCATGTAATTGAATGTAGTACTTGATCCATACTAATGGGATATATTTATATGTGACATCAGGTGTTGTTGTAATGATGTTCAACTGAACAACTGCTATGGACAATAGTGTCTGTCCCTGTGGGTAGTGGGCCATAGCCGTCAACTGTGCAGATCAACACTGACTGACAAGATGCAAGCCAACATAGTGTGTGTTGTGTAATGGGAAGTATGTATATTACGTGGCCAATAGCTGGTGGTGGAAGTAATGCCATTATGATGGACACGTGGGATCCACCCCTTGCAGGATACTTAGGTTAATCTGTAATGTAGCATTCAGGAATGCCATAGGTGTGTAATAGGGGTTACCTGCAATCTGTTCCTACATATACCCCCCTAATGTCCGGCTGTGTCCATATGTGGCACCTGTCTGTGTTGTAGCAAGGCAGAACAGTGCAGCTGTGCAGGAAGGTGTTGTGAGATTGTGGACCTGATGTCTGAATGTACCCCACATATAGGTATGCATATGTGTGCATATGTACACATATATAACATATATATATATATATATCTATATATATATATATATATATATATATATATATATATATATATATGTCCTCAAATATACAGATACCCATGTGTAGACATATATACATCACATATATCTACACATATATAGATATATACCTATATGCACATGTCTACATATATACAAACACACACACAAACATATATGTATGTAAATACGTGTCCCCTATATTACTACCACAGTGCTGCATGCTATGTGTGAGGAAACAGCACACCTAGCAATACACATAGATATCTACAGCTGGCAGTGTGTGCAACATGGATGGGTATGTCACATGTTAACCCCTTGTTGGGACCACATTGCCCTCATCTGTGAAGTATGGAATGGGAATATGGGGAAGTATGGCAGGTATAGTTGTGGAGGTGGTCAGGGTTGATAGATATAGAGGACAATCTACAGGGGTGGTATTTGACACGTGGTGGGTAAGCACCCTGGATGGTGTGTGTGGTCTGTGATGTGGACACCCTATGAGCCCCAATATGGACACAATGGGAACAAGCCTCCCACCCACTGCTACTCACAACAGCAGTCCATGTCCTGGAAGTGCCTGGCCTGGATGCTGAGCAGGTGGAGCATGTTGGCCCTGTGAATGTGTACTGGGCGCCTCAGAGTTATGTAGCACATCCCACATGTGTCTGTGGAGCGCATTATGGAACAGACCCTAGACCTGACCTCACAGGACAGGAACATGCCTGTGTGTGCCCCCGGGGAGGGGCAACATCCCATGGGTTGGTTCCACCTGATGGTATTTCTGGACCAGTACATGATGAGGCCCCAAGGTGGGACACACATGTAATGTGGCCAGGTAACATGGGCAGATGGCTTTGGAGATGAGGTTCTGCTGGGCAATAGTACATATGCATGCTATTGTGTCACTGTTATAGAACATATGTTGGTAGTAATAGTCTACACAATCCCAGAACATGTCCAACAGCATGCATAGATATCCCCAATTACATAGAATGTCAGATGTGCAGCAATCACAGAGCAGCCATACCACAGGCATATATGGAACCAGAGTGGCCCTGACAATGGCATGCAGGTGAATAGTCTGTAAAAGGCCAGCAATTATAGTGTCCACACAGGGATCATGGCTACAAACACATAGCACAAGGTGTGGTACAATACAATATATGTCCCACTGGTAGGTAAGCTGTAGCCATAACTAATGAGTTGTGTGTACAGTTTGCTGTCAATGATATGATGGGGCGGTGACAGAGATATGTATTAAGAACTGTGGTAACCTTGCTGTATGAGTTGCTCAGACCTGTTTCCATATTTATGTCTTTCAGCCAAGATGTCACATGCACGTCTGCCAACATATCAGCTGCTGAAAATGAAGTGCTGATCATATATTTAAACCAGCATTACCCTGTGCTGTTTGGCTGGGCTTCCCATGACCAGCAGGAGTGGACCGCCCTGTGGAACGACCTTCTCCACAGGGACAATGATGTCAGACTGCACAACCGCAGTTATTAGCAGGTCCAGCGTCATTGTACTGACCTGCTTTGCGATGCCCGTCAGCGTGCTACTGCATTCTGGGGGGATCACCTCTCCACAGGTGAGCCATGCCATCCATCCCTGCTGACATGTGTGGAGGAGCTCCTGGCCATCCTCGTGGCTCCTGCCCATCCAGCCAGCCACCAACCGCCGAACACCTTTGTGGAGGTGGGTGCCACCCACACACCGGCCAAGGAGTGTGCAGGCAAGGCCACAGGGCACATCAGTAGACCACTGTT
This sequence comes from Protopterus annectens, assembly GCF_019279795.1. NCBI lineage: Eukaryota > Metazoa > Chordata > Ceratodontiformes > Protopteridae > Protopterus > Protopterus annectens. The sequence goes on from NC_056732.1 coordinate 588,549,132, forward strand.
GCAAATACAACCACATCAGTACAGGTAGAGCATGCATATCTGACATGTCATAGGTATATTGTGTTGCTACATAGTAGTGATAAACAGATGTCCATATGTGGTAGTATTGTGGAAACATGCCATTGATGTATTGTAATACTGCACCGACCCTGTAGCACTGCCACAGCTGTGGCCACTGACATTGCATCTCTCACTATCTTATGTAAGTTCCTCCGGGATATCACCAAGGCAGCAGCCTGTAGCCGGTGAGTGTGGTTTATGTAGATGCTTGCCAGCACATCGGGCATGTAATGGCGATGGGATATTCCATGCACACATCTAACACACCTAGCCAGAATGCATGCTGTATATGTGCACGTATTGTTGCTGTGAAATACATGGCATCACAGGGGTGGCCATGATGGAGTATTGGAAGGGTATGTCAGACACCTGCATGATAACTAACATCTTGTCATTGTGGAATATGTCCACAGGGAGTAACATAATTGTGGGAGACATGGCCTACAGTAGGGACATGTTTGGAACAACACCCATATACAGTGCAACACCAGTGTATATACCTGTAGGACAATGGCAACTGCTGCAGAGATACACTATGGCATAATGCATTACAGTAGTCCACATTATCAGCTGGGACTAGGCTGTACCATGTGGTGTTCAGTGTATGGGACACTGCAAAGTGACACACATGTGTAGGGCTTACTTGTCATGCATCTGCAAAAAGGCTGAAGGAGGGGGGTGTCAGCATGACACACCAGTGCACTGTAGCAGGGATCCTAAGGATGCTAAGAATGACAGTATCTGCACATAGTCAGGTGCTGGACCTGTGGCAGACATAACCCTGCCCCCACAGCAATAGTGATGGCAGTGTGTGAACACCAATAGATGTGCACATGAGTAGACCTTGCAATCATGCAGAGTAGTGGGACATATGTAGGGCAGACTGAACATACATTGGCAATTGCAGATGGCCCACGCTGGTATACCCCTGCCAGGAGTAGTGACTGCTGTAGTGCACACAACAAGAGGTCCATCAAACTGTCATAGCACACATATGCCCACACAGAGTTTATGCATCACAGTCAGCATCCACACACCTAACACATTGCATAGACACTGCATGTGAAAGTACAGGACATATGTCACATATCAGGCACATGTACTGTTAAGATATGCAGTGATGTGGTCCCAATGCAGATCACGGATGGGTGTGTCATATCCACTTTATGCTTTTATGGTTGTTACTGTAAGAGTATTGGATTGGTCATACATGGTCTGTTAATTTTGAGAGCTGTAAATCAGGCATCAGGCATTCACAAATGACATCTGTCCTCATATCATCCCTGGTATGTGTTGCTGGAAAACATAGGGGCTGTGAGCATTAAAGCTGACATTCCGCAATGGGTTGTACACCTGTGAGATGTGGTGCACAGTACTTGGCAGGGTGCAGAACAGGTGCACAGAAATACCATGTTCATGGGTGCAGTGGTATCCAGTAGAAGGGACTTCACCTAGTGACACAGCACATGCATCACACACATGTATACTGTTGCCAGCATGGATTGACTATAGCTGCACTGCATGCTGTTGGGTACCATATGTTCTGCATGTTAACAGATGGGTAATAGGAGGACTGTGTGTACTATTTTGTGTGTGTGTGTGTGTGTGTGTGTGTGTGTGTGTGTGTGTGTGTGTGTGTGTGTGTGTGTGCGCGTATCCTGGTGGTTAGTTTGTCTGTAGGGTCACTCTGGTGAAGTGGAGGGTGCTTGATGCATATATGATGCATGTGTGCATGTGCATGTTTGTGTGGGTGGCCATGTATGCACATGTGAGATTGTGGAGTGTTCATACAGCAGTACCTCTCTTTGGGACCATGCAGTACATGGACATGGACTGCCACATTACACACCAGGAATACCTGTCATGCGTGTAATCACAAGACAGCTGATAGTATAATTTGGTCTGTAGAATGGAACAGGCATTGAGAGGCAAGGTAGACACCAGGTGCACCCTTAATATTGCATTCAGCAGGGAGGTCACCTACAACCCACGTATGCAGCACTACAGATGCATTTGGGAAGTACTAGTAAACACCAGTGAGTGTCTCCAAATATTACAGTTGTCACATGATAGGCTGAATGAGCAGCACATCTGGCATGTACTGAGCATTACATACACATGCCACACCAGTGCATGATATTATGGATAGAACATAGTAGCCCACACATATAGGGGCCATGCTCATGATGTCCAGACATAAAGAGGGTGCATACCAAATGACAGCAGTGAGGCCATGTAAAACCACTACACACAGGTCAGTAGGTAATGTAGTAACAGGTATTGTGGTGTGACCACTTGTGTAGGCATTTAGAGGACTGATATGTTAAGGAGTGGTATCAATGTGTGTATGTTAACAAGTGTGATGCAGGATGGGGTACCACATGGACATATACATGGGACTGTCTGTAAAGGCATGGACAGGTAGGTGTTACGGACATGTGTGTGTGTGTGTGTGTGTGTGTGTGTGTGTGTGTGTGTGTGTGTGTGTGTGTGTGTGTGTATGTGTGTGGTGGTGAGGTGTGTCAGGGTCCCTCCTGCATGCAATCTGAGGTTGGTGCCCATACAGACACCAAAGATGATAACAGTACTGTTGAGGCACAGGTGGGGTTGTCAGGGACCGACACTGCATCAACATTTGACATCCCCCTTTAAGCCACCCCAACCCCCCACACAATTTCAGTGCCTATATATACCCCATCACCAGTGGCCATAGCGGAGGGACAGCTGGCATTTGGTGGCTGTGCACAGGAAAATGTGGTAACCATGCCTACTGTGTCCAGTCACAGCAGGCATAGTCGGATGTCCATCAGGGCACCACATTGGTGGATATCTCAGGATGCTCGTGGTAGGGCCACTGGACATCATGCTCCTGGCAGAGGCGACATAGCTGGTACCAGCAGGAGCATGTTTCAGGCTGTCATGGCAGCACAGGCACATATGGAACATTACAGCAGACAGGGCCTGAGGCTGCAGAGGGCTGTTCTCACATCTGTCTATATGACAACATCCATGAACTGTCTGATGCCATCCGTGGTTATACCGAGCTCATGAATAGATGGCATGGTGAGATGATGGCCTCATCGGCCGTGGTGTGTCCATGACTCAATGTGTGGTGGGGATATGGCAACGGCTGCATAGACAAGGACCAGCAAAACCACCAGCTGTCAGTCAACATGGACATGTTACTACACCAAGCACCAGCAGTGCGGGGGGGGTGCTGTCCACACCACAGCAGGCCATGTGCATGTGGTCCTGGCCAGTCCCAGGAGGGGCCTAGTTCCAGCAGACATTTGTCATCAGCAGGTGAGAGTAGCACATAGAGGCCTGTACCTGGACGTGCCCATGGAACCCCTGGCAGGCACAGTACATGGCAGAACTGTGTGCATGCATACCCACATACTATACAAACACACCTAGGGCAACCCCATTCTTACACACACCACAGTACCATGCCCAGTTCAACGTAGTACACCCCTCACCCATACACATGGTGTCAAATGTATGGCCCACCCTCAGCCTCTGGCAAACCAACATCACACCCTGTGCATATGATGATACCTGTGCCACATCCCTGTCATCCATACCATCAATGCAGGGACAGGCTAATATGGTTATGATGCACACAGTGACTGTACTACAGTGTACCACATTACTGCAGTGTAACATGTTGTAAGGAGTAAAGTGTAATGCATATATGGCAGGTAGTGTAGCTGTACAGCAATGATGCATTATAGCTGTTAGTAACACTGGTCAGTTTTTGCCTCCATAATGTTATCCATTTGTGTTGTAGGTATACATGTGTCAGCACGAGGATGGTCTGCAGTCATATTCCACAGTGGGGTATGGCACTGTGGTGACACCATGGCTGTGACATATCTGGGGTACAGTTAAACACATGTCACAGGTTACTAAAACGTGTGCCACATGGACAGGTGACCCACTGAGGCATGTATACCCTGCAACCTGATGTAAACCCATCAACATACACGCACACTGTTACTTGGCCACACTGAGACTAGACCCCTACCTAGCTATGTAGTGATACTGAAGTGTGTGGCTGACATTGCACACACCACACAGTGTTTAGGGTGAGGTGTATCCCAGGTTACATGTTACATGCAGAACATCCCCAGACATGTACAGTATGCTAATGGGGGATGTAAGGTGTATATGGACAATACGTAGTGTGATAGACCTTCATATACACATTAACAGACACATAACAGGCAGACAACATCTGAGGAACCAGAGCCTATCGCTGCTAACGAACTTGACCATGTATCCAATGAGTTACAGGCAGGCTGCACACAGCACATGCATAACTAGCCTGGATTGTGGTATCAGTTACCTGTATGGTTGATGGTGACAGTGATAACCATAAAGTGGAACATGGGGGCATATACTGGTTGTACCTTGGTGTAATGACAGTGTACACAGCACCCATATCCCCCAGTGGATATTGTACTCCTTGAAACCCATTATGACACTCTGCCATACCCACCATCACACATTGGCCATGACTGCAATACAACACATAGTATACCCCAACAGTGGTATTACAGGGATATGCATCTAATGCACATGTCACATGGGTAGTAAGGTCTTGCATTGTCATGCCTCTCCTATCGGCAGCAACAACACTATATGTACTACTGTGTGGAAATGGGTATTGTAATAGGAGTATGTGGCCTCAGAATGCTGTACCCTACAGATATATGGAGATGCACAACTACGCACACACATGCCAGAACACAATGGGTATCCCATGCCTATCAACCCATTTGTAAAACACTGTAGTGCTGGTACTGCAAGGCCGGTATGGGGGGGGGCCTAACAGGGTACATGTATTGTCCCATACAGCAGCAGCCACAACTGACTATGGCAATGGGTGTTGCGTTGGTTGTGAAGGCCCTCATGGAATTCCCAAGTACAGATGTGCTAACACACAGACACTGCTATACACAGTCATGCACACATACACATGTGTCACTACGGGGGGGCATCGCTGCAAGTGGTCATAGCCGTGTACCTAACTACTGTCCAAGGAGAGATGGGTTGTGTAGGGGTTGTGTGCACAGTGATATCCTGCCACCTGCCAGGTGGCAGCAGGCAATCCATTGACAGTCACTACTGTGGTGACCCTCAGGGTGAGAATGACATGCATCAGCCAATCCTCCAAGTGCCTCCATTAATGGCCACTGATGCGATCAAGTTGACATGCATGCAACATGCATTACAACACATGGTTAGTGTCTGTGATGGCGAGCTGTACCCAAGCAAGTTCTGTTGACTGCTGTAGTGTAGTGGTGGTACCCATGGCATGTGGTGCATACAGGGTGACATCTCCTATATGTGCCAGTTTTTACACAGTTTGGCAGACATGTCAGTGTCAATCAAGCTTAGGTTGCCTGTACATATCCCAGCTGGATACCTGCCATCTGCACATCTGTTCAGGGACTGATAGTCATCAGCTTGGCAAGTAACTATGCAGTAGGATGTGTGTGTTGACAGATAGATGTTTGACAACAGTATGTATTCCATAACTACATGTCAGAATACCTCACTAACATGTGATGTACAGACGGTAGTCTACAGTTACATTCCACATGTTGGATCATTACCCAGTAAGGGGTATATACTGTGACACAGCTCACACACCAGGGATATAACAAGGAGGCCTCAGTGTCCAGCTATGCCTGCAGGTGTGCCTGTTGTCAGTACTACATTTAGCACTCTGCTCCTGCCTGGGTAAGCACTGTCAACAGTAGTACTGCCATGATACACTACATGCCAGTGTGACAGCACGTACCCTGCCCTAATACCCCTGTATGTCACACATTCACACAGATAACAGTGCTGTACAGGCCACATATACATCTGTGTCCCACACATGACACTCACACCCCTTGCTACTGTAATGACAGTACATAGGCGCATGTATTGTACATGGCATTATATACACTTATTACAGATGTGAGTGCCCTGCTATGTTATCAGACTGGGTGGTGTGACCTGGTTACCAGGCCTAAGCCATGCTTAGCAAGTATCAACATTGCTGTAATACAACCGCTGAGCTGATCTGCACACTGGTAAGTGATGCCTACACTGTGTAAGTGCCCGTGCGTTTACCCATAGCTTAGCACCGCTTAGTTTCACTCAAACCCGTGCAAACCGCTTAAAGCTGCTCAAAACTGCCTCAACTACTCTGTATCCACCATCCCATGTTCTGACCAGCAACAAAATGAATAGCCCTTGAACCTAGGACCCTGTACACTACAGTCACAGCACTTAACCACTATGCCATGACCACTGTGAAGACAGCTATTGTTTTACCAATATAGCTGTAAATACACATGTTGTGTAGTATTGGAAAATTGCCTTTACTTCCTAAATTGTGTAGTCCTTGTTATTGATATGACTGTTGTATCACATATGTTGTTTTATCAAAATGTACACATGGCAAATACATATGGTGAGATACATCTGGGAGGGTATACACAACCATGAGGTTTACACATGACAGGAATGTGTTTATATACATATAATAGGTCTATATATGTCTACATGTACATACACATGTATACTCATACATATGCCTGTATACACATCTGTATAGTGCAACATATATATGACTATGTATACATCTCTTTGTATGTACATATCTCTCTCTCTCTCTCTCTATATATATATATATAGATATATAGATATATGTATATATAGCTATATATGTATGCACACCCTATGTGTACAGATATGCCTAGTTATATTGGTATATATGGAGATATATATTACTATATGTGCATACATATCTATTCTGATATACCTACTACTGTCAATATATATGTAGATATCCATATGTATATGTGCACATGTATCTCTATCTGTATATGGGTAGACGTATAATGCTCTGTATATGTATATATCTGAATGTTTATATGTATATCTATGTACATATACATATAGATTCATAGGTAGGTACTAGGCCATCGGCCCTAGGGCCCATACAAGCCTAGCCAAAAAACGTACCCTGGCTTTCGCCACCCAAGGAAATTATTTTCCTGTGCCCCTGTTGAGCAGAACCACAGAAGTGATCCCCGGGGTGAATTTCCCATCCAATCATCAAGATTATTCTTGAAGAGTGCTAATGAGGAGCTCTGTTTGACATAGATAGGTAGTCTGTTCCAGAGTATGGGAAGTCTCTGGGACAGGTATCTATCCCTCCAGCATGTTCTGTTTATTGTGGTGACAAGGTTAAGGTCCCTAGAGCGTGTAGCTCGGAGGAACTGGGATTTCTTTAAGTGGAGCATGTCCAACAGCTCTGGGTTTGACATAGCTTTGTATGTTAGGCAGAGATCGCCCCTGAGTAGGTGATATGCAATGGAGTAAAGCTGTAGTTTTTTGAGACAGTCTGCATAGGGCATCTGTTTGAGGCCAGTAATCCTCTTTGTGAGGTATTTCTGTGGTCTTTCCAGTATTTGTAGATGTCTTGTGAGGTACATACCAAAAGGGGCGTTGTACTCTATAATGGGTCTAATGAGTGATGAGTAGAGGGGAACAATGACCTCTTTTTTTCTGGATGAGAATCCTTTTGTGATGAGATGAGCCACGTAGAAGGATTTCCTGACCACTGTGGCAATGTGATTATCAAAGGAGAGACTACCGTCCACCTGTGTCCCAAGGTCTCTTATCACATTTTTGGCATTAAGTAGACTACCAGCTATGTGGTAGTTCATGGGTACAGAGGTTTTACCAAAGGGGATGACAATACACTTTTTGACATTGAGCTTCAGACCATGGCTTTGACACCAGGTATGTGTCTCAGTGATCATCTATGTATGTCGATATATATATATATATATATATATATATATATATATATATCTATATATATATATATATATATATATATATATATATATATATATATATATATATATATATATATATATATATATATATATATATATATATATATGTGTGTGTGTGTGTGTGTGTGTATATCTATATAGATATCTGGATAATTATGTATACATATATTTTCATCATATGTCCTGAGCATGGAGTGTAGACCTACCTCAGCCCCTATAATTTCAACTTCATAGTGCAAGGGGATGTCAGGTGTGTATAGCAGGTATATCTGTGGACTATTGCTAGTGTAATAGGGATTGTCTTCACAGACATGGTGTGGGAGGTTACATCTGCTTTTAACATGTGTGCCATTGGCTACTGACAGACATCCTAAGGACATCATAGTACAGTACCACTGCAAGCAGGTAATGCTCCTGTGGACTACAGCAAATATATTGGCCAATACATGTGGACAGTCTGACAGACTCTGGACAGTCCAGAGGTATACACAGAACCCCTTAGTGCAAGACATGTGGACCAAGCCTGACAATGTGGATGTTAACAGCCATGTAGATGGGTATAACACATAACTACTGGTATACATTCGCCCCCATAGGTTATGCATTCACACACCCCTGTCTGTCCTGACACACAGTAACCACTGGTGCAGAGGTGCCATGGCCACATACTACCCACTAGATATTGACATACATCTGTACAGCATCCCACTGCTCTGTCTGACATACATGACTGTTATGGTCACCCGGCAGTAGTACATCTGGCAAGTATCTGGACATGACATCTCACTGGGTAAGTACACTAAGCTGCTAGGCATGTAACAAAGCACTGTGCAGGCTACAGGCAGACTGGCTCAACACTGGCCTACATTTCCTATGGGAGAATGCACATATACCTGCATATATAGCAGGCTCTACAGGCATTTCACAGCACAGAGTAATGTACACCTGTGTGAAAGTGCATAACCACAACCATTGTGAACACAGCCACAACCACAGATGGTAAGCTAGCGTAATATTACAGTATGTGGACTATCTGTTCAACATCATCCTCATATGTGCCACTCACACACTAACCCTGTATATACTGGGCCACTACACTGTGTGGTTCGATGCCTGTCTGTGGTACGGGACATGTGTGTGTATGGCCCTACAAACATGTAAGCCAATAGGGTAACTTACAGTGGAGCAGCATGCAACATCAAATAGAACAGGATCAAGAACAATGACATCTACCACAGTCTGTACACAGGCCAAGGTACATATTAACAATACACACACTATCGACAATCACCATAAGTACACAGACCTCAGTACTGTTACACACAACCACAGAATGTCCAGGTTATGTCATCAAATATAACCCCTACTATACATAACATGTGTAGCAGTTTGATATCTCAATGGCTTGTTATCAGATATGATGTCACTAATTATGGTGCACAGCACATATGCACCTCTTACTGCATGACATATGTACAACGGTTGACAGAGTTGTGGCTGGAGGCACATACACAGGGCTAATATTGACATGTTGCTGTGATAACCTCATCCATTTACTGTTGTAACAGGGTTTATTGCAACATAAGTCCTATGAAGGATATGAAGTCAGTAACTCTAATGGCTATCACCATCTACAGACTGCAGTCGTCCCACTACCTTCTGCAGTTCACAGATAGGTGCTCTGTGGGTAACACATGAAACAAAAGGCATCACACACTGCACAGTCTGCAGATGACCCTACGGATGGGTGTTTCCTCATAAGCATAGCACTGACATGGCAGGTATTAAAACATGTAGGACAGCCATATCCACACACACCCTGTTAAACCAACATTACTCCAAATGCAGTATAGCAGCACTGACAGTCTGTAGTCAGGTCAGGCACATCCCCTTCCTGTGTGGTGGCCTGTTTCCACAGTGTATGTTGTTAGAGGTAAATCCCCAATCCATCTGAGATGCTGTTTGCCAAACAACAGATCAAGTTCCGGCTCACAGTGAATGAAAAGGCCCAAAACCAACATGATGGTCCTAGATACTGGAGTGTGTTTCTGTGCAATTGGCTATGGGAATGTTACCACAGCTGTTCCACATGCAATCAGCTAGAGAAGGGCTGCAGTTAGTGCAGAGGCCATCAGCTGATTATGAGAATCACTTAAAATACACATACTGCTGCCTAAGCAAAGCAGGTGTAAGTCTCCACATCCACCAGAGAGGGAGGCAGACAGAGGCAAAAAAAAGTCAGGGAGGGGTGGGAGAGCAAATCTTAAGCATGTTTGTGTCACACACCTACCAGTACAGAGTATCAAACCCCTGACAACTATGTAGTGCTATCACATGTCTATGTAGTTATTGGATGCACCACATAGATTACATGGTGAGGAGCCCTAAAAATGTATATGTGATGGTGAGCTGCAACAGGGATATGGTAGCTATATGGTAGGTGTAGGACACGTGCCTGTCTGCTTGAACAGGTGTCAGTGTCAACACAGCCACACTCTTACAGGGACAAACACACACATTGGCACACTTGGCAGAGGCAGGTATACGCCTCAACACTAGTGAGATTGCCATAACACAGTACTGTGCAGGTACCACATGCACCACAGTGGTCAAATGGAGATTATATGGGCAAAGGGTATGTGGAGGTGTCTGACATCAGACAGCATGCTTCAGTATGCCAATGGATGTTGTATTGAGTGTGAATGTGGTCATATGCATCATACAACACACACACAGACACAGGATGCCAGTACTGACAAGCATGGGTGCATTGTTTTACAGGTGTATAATGGTCAACTGTGTCAGATGGCTATTCAAGGCTATGTGATGGGTATAACTTGGCATCAGCCCACATGACAATGGTCTGCATTATGGCTCAGGGGTATAGTGTCTGGATTTGCCCACACAGGTGTGTACTGTATTCACCATCCAGTCACCTGGGTGACTGTTGCATGTGGTCAATGTGCATTGCTTGCCATGTATGTGTTTCTTAGTCTGTGACATGGACGGTGTCTGGGATGTGCATACCTCCCACATGCATGTACAGTGACATGTGGAACTGTACCTGGAGTGTCTGGGCCATATTGTGTACACAGATCATCATCAGATGTGCCAGTCCTGGCCTCATGTGGCAGGAACTGCTAATGGACAGCAGGTTGACCCTGCACCTACATTGATAGCATGATACCAGTAGTCCCTGGTGTCAGTGGCATCTGTCCATACAGGTCATGTTTTTCAGGCATGGTATGTCCTTTGTGGGTCACATCTGATAGCACCACAGGTGTTGCAGGTATCCAGTGGGGAACATGGGGAAGGTACATTGTCGACATGTACATGCCTATTGGACTGATGGACAGGGTGCCATGCCCTCTGTAGCTCACTGCAAACACACCATGGTTACTTTCAGTGGGCAATATGCAGAGTGCTACCAACATAGCAGCTGTTGCCTAGGCAAGTGTGTGTGTGTGTGTGTGTGTGTGTGTGTGTGTGTGTGTGTGTGTGTGTGTGTATAAGACATGGGTTGAGAGTGTTCTCTGGGTAATACAAGGGTTGCTAACTTTGTCCTCCTTGCCTTGATGTCACATGTATTGGTATGGATTTGCACCCCAGCCTCTCAGCTATTTTACATCTGTTATCCCTGTATGGTGGACATTGTCATATATACTAAGGGTTGCTAACTTTGTCCTCCTTGCCTTGATGTCACATGTATTGGTATGGATTTGTACCCCAGCCTCTCAGCTATTTTACATCTGTTATCCCTGCATGGTGGACATTGTCATATATAGTAGGACCACCGTATAAGGAATTAACAAAACCCTCTACACATTGAGTCCAGTTGTTACACACTCACAATCACCTCCACACAGGATACAAATGACAAACACAGACACACACACACACACACACACACACACACACACACACACACACACACACACACACACACACACACACACACACACACACACACACACACACACATACCTGTCATGTCTGGGATTAGAACTCCTACCTAACTAATTTATTACATTACAGCACTATGCAGTTATAGGATGAGCCACGGGGATTACTGCAGTACTCCTTCCCCAAAGGTGTATTTCTCAGTGAATGACATCAGCAGGTTTCCAAAGTAGGGCATATGAATTGTAGTGACTCTGACTAGCCTAAAATGCATTTCTCCCTGCACAGACATAGAAACACACACAAAACATTCACAACTGCCATGCCCGAGAATAGAACACCTACCAGAGTTCTATATCACACTACAGTATGAAGCTGTCATAAAACACATTACAGGAATTATTGGAGTACTCCTTTCCCAAAGGTGTATTTCATAGTAAATGACATCAGCAGCATTGCCAAAGTAGGGCATTTGAATTGTAGTGAGTGTGACTAGCCTAAAATGCATTGCTCCCTACACATACATAGAAACACACACACACACACACACACACACACACACACACACACACACACACACACACACACACACACACACACGCACAGTTGCCATGTCTGGGATTAGAACTCCTACCTAACTAGTTTATCACACTACAGCAGTATGCAGTTATAGGAAGCGCCATGGAGATTACTGGGCTACAGCTTTGCAAAAGGTGTATTTCACAGTAAATGACATCAGCAGCCTTACCAAAGTACGGCATTTGAATTGTAGTGAGTGTGACTAGCCTAAAAAGCATTGCTCTCTACACAGACAGAGACACACACACACAAACACACACACACACACAGTTGTCATGTGTGGGATTAGAATTCCTACCTAACTAGTTTATCATGCTACAGCAGTATGCAGTTATAGGACATGGCATGGAGATTACTGGGCTACAGTTTTCTGAAAGGTGTATTTCACAGTGAATGACATCAGCAGCCTTGCCAAAGTAGGGCATTTGAATTGTAGCGAGTGTGACTAGCCTAAAAAGCATTGCTGTCTACAAAGACAGAGACACACACAGTTGCCATGTCTGGAACTAGAACTCCTACCTAACTAGTTTATCGCACTACAGCAATACACAGTTATAAGTTGCACCATAGAGATTACAGGGCTACACCTTTCCCAAGGGTGCATTTCAAAGTGGATGACCTCAGCAGGCTTGTCATAGTAGGACTATGGGGAGGGCAGTGTGTGCACATGGGCCATAACCCATTCATCTAGAGGTTGAGACACCACATGCAGGCACACTGAGGGTTATATTACACAGGTACGTGTATACAGCTGCTAGATGACTACTTTCTTGTACAGTCATGTTGCACAGCTAGCACTTGCACTACATAGTCTGTCATGCTGAAGGATACTGGTGGCTAATGTCTAGAGTGAGTGACATTTACACCTCATGTGGTTGTAGTCATTTGGCTGTGTGCTGGGTGGGACACGTCTCATAATGGATGGCTCCTTGTCACAGTCACTCTCTTCCACACATCTATGTACGTCTACTTTTGGCTTATTATAGTGTGTTGTCCTTGGATATGTGTCTGTATTCCTAACCACTGTATGTGCAAGGCATGACTGTTGTATACTGAGGAGTGTATGCACTAACATCTGCAAATGCCAGATATGTATGGTCCACTGTTGTTTGCAATCATGGGCTTCATTTGTTTGTGTGTGAGCATGCCCAGTATGACCGTTCAGTATGTTGTTGTCTGACATTGCCTTCATTCTCTAAGTGTGTGAGCATGCCCAGTAAGGCCTTCTGTACTGAATGTGTGGATCAATTCCAGGTAGTTTGTACTCCAGTGCAGGCCTTTGTGTTGTATACCTACAGGTAGCAAACTGTTTCTGCAGGGTATCCCTCGATCATTTAGAAATATGGGGACAAACTGTGCAGGGGATGGTGTGTACTGTAGGTGATTGTGTCTGTGCTACTTCAGCTGCATGGTACTGCTGTTAGCAGAGATATTCAGACATGTGTACTGTTATACACTGTGATTTTTTCTGTCCTCATGTACTGTCATGTGGACATTCTTGCTCACAGTTATGTCTCGGGGGGCAAGGGTGAATGCAGCTGTGTCTGGTATTGTGAGCAGACAACTACGTATTCATGGTAAGTTATGCCATTCTGGAGGGGGAGCTGTAGACACTTGCTGCTGGGTCTGTGTATCTGGTTCAGCACCTTGATACAGTCCTGGTAAAGGTTTCCATACGTGTACACCCATCAACATGACAGTATGGCCTTACCTTGCTGTGGCAATGCCTCACAGCTGTACAGATTCACAGACGTTACCCAGAGGCAGGGGCCATGGGCCAGGACATTACCCCTATTGTGATGTACAGGTAGGTGTGTAGCCACTCATTTATGTGTTTGCAGCCAGGGATAGTGTGTGCACACAGCTTGGTGTCAGACCATGCACATTCCATGCTGCCCATGCTCCCACCTCCCCCTGTTATTGTAACCTCTTCCATACATTATGCATACATTCTCTGATACTTTCCCTAAGGGTATCACCCCATCACAGGTGTGTGTTAGTGTTGGTCCATAGTTCATGCAGTGGGACATGGTGGGCATGTTACTGTGGTTTGTCCACATAGCCTTGCATATGGCTAATGTGGAGTATGTTATGTTGTTATTTGGGTGTCCATGACATAACATGCATTGGCAGTATGTGTAAGACACAGGCCTTTGGCAGAGGTCTGTGGGCCATTAGGTGTTGCTGGGGGCCAGATTTGGCAGGCCTTTGCATTCTGTCAGTCCTACAGTCTCAGACCATGATAAAGTATATTCCCCTGGTGTGACAGGGTAGGTGTGATAGGTGTTCTTGCCAATACCTTCTATGAGTCATGATCAGGTGGTGTGGATGCTGGCAGGGTGCTACCTACAGCTAGGGCCACACCTGCATGGGACACCTGCACTGCATGCTGCATTCTTCTGCTATTGCCATATACAGGTAGGGTCATATTGTACCCATTCCCCACAGCAGGGATATGTCCAGAGAGGTACCTGTGGGTGGTGTTTGCATGAGCTGTGTGCATGTGTGCTATGGACACTACTTGCATCTGACACACAGATATGCATGGGGCATTCCAGTTCTCCTGTCATGTGCAGGTACATCAGCTGTTTCCCAATACATCGGTCCTACCTCCTTTGTGATCTGCATGTGTTTGGACAGACATCACTGGTATCCCCTACTAAGGGATCAGTTAATCTGATGCATACCTGTATGTACATTTCCAAGGGTGTCTCCAGTTCACAGTGACGCAATATATACTGTATGTCTGGGGTACTTTCCCTTGTATACTGCTTGTATATCTAGCCCAACAACCATGCCACCTCAGTCTTTCAGATGGTGACACATATTACCACCATACATTTACAATCGCTTACTGCTAGCATGTGTTATAGTGGAAATTATCTTTGGCACTGCAGTTGTGAGGGCTTGTCCCTGTCATCAGCAGTAGTGGGCAATGGCCACCAGGTCTTGCCTCAACATGCATACATACTGACCACTCTCACACAATATGAAACACACACCAACCTAACACACACAGACCTGCATATTGTGCAAATGCTACTACCTATCCTGCTACTTTGGCCACATCTGGGCATCTGTGCTCCACTGGTATTATACCTACTCATACATGGTACTACATGTCTACACAAGATTGGGGGAGGGTGCACCTGACTGTTACTACATTTCTATGCTGGATTGAGGGAAGGGGCACACCTGGCTGTTTCTACATGTCTACATAGGAGAGGCGGCACACCTGACTGTTACTACATTTCTACATAGGATTGTGGGGGGACACACCTGACTGTTTCTACATTTCTACACAGGATTGGGGGGGGCACACCTGACTGTTACTACATTTCTACACAGGCTTGGGGGTGCATACTTGACTGTTACTAAATTCCTACACAGGATTGGAGGGGGCACACCTGACTGTTTCTACATGTCTACATAGGATGGGGGGCACACCTGGCACTTGTACACATTTGCTATGACTGTACTGGTATGTCAGGTACTCCATTTCATTCTGTATTCTAAACTATCATGCTGACTAGAGGCATATCAGTGCACTACCGGTCTTAGCTTTGGCTGACATATATATTAGTGAGTGACTTCCTACACTTCAGAATTAACATCCCATTGCCTGACC
Organism: Protopterus annectens; assembly: GCF_019279795.1. Classification (NCBI taxonomy): domain Eukaryota; kingdom Metazoa; phylum Chordata; order Ceratodontiformes; family Protopteridae; genus Protopterus; species Protopterus annectens. The sequence continues at coordinate 588,565,167 of NC_056732.1, forward strand.
TGCTGTAGTCTGTCTGTGTAGGCTTGGGGGGCAGTTTACCCATAGGCATCATTCAGAGGCCATAGCATAGCCTCTGTTTGTGTTTGTCTACACCTGTCCTGCTGGCTGAGACTATTGTTGGGTATGTGAACCTCCCTTACTGGCATGTGTGAGTCATATGGACACACATGTCACCCAGCACATTTCTTGCAGTGGGTTTTGTCGCCCTGTGTAGTACTGGCTACTGTGGTGACTCTAGTATTTGTTACAGATGTCATGGTGCCACTGTGGGTGTCTACTATCTGCTGGCATACCATTTAGCCACCTGATTTGCTTGCATGCTCACATCCATACCATAGATACAGGTGATGACACATTCTACTCCACTCTGCAATTGGTTGGTTGATTGACTTACCTTGTAGGTGTGCCGGTATTGAGGATGGTGTTGGAGGGCTGCCTATGTCGGCTGCACATAGTACACTCCCTATACATGGTTAAGCACAGGTAGTGTCATGTTTGGCATCCCTTTTACTGTATGTGTGAGTCAGAGAGAGGTATCATTCCCGGGGTCCCTACTGTGTCAGTGTATGTGCTATGCGTTGCCTCTTTGCCAAGGCCAGGGCATACTGGGCACGCCTTCATCTGCCTAGTGGGGCAGGCTCAGGTTGTCCCTCCTCTGAGAGTCACTCTGCCTGCGCAGGCCTTGGCATTGGTGGGGGGCTGTGTGGCCCTGCCCCATGCTGTTCTTTCTGCAGCTGTTTCCACAGAATCATATTGTGCAACATGGCACATACCATAACAATTTGAGTACATGTAGCTGGTGAGTACTGCAAGGCTCCACCGGATGTGTGAAGCCACCGGAGCCGTGACTTGAGCATCCCAAACACATGCTCTATTATAAGTCTGGTGTGTGTGTGTGTATGTGTGTGTGTGTGTGTGTGTGTGTGTGTGTGTGTGTGTGTGTGTGTGTGTGTGTGTGTGTGTGGGTGTGTGTGTCTGCCTCATTATGGTGTTCTTGTTCGGGTATGTGTGCATTTCTGATGAGTGTCATCAGCCAAGGCTCCAGTGCATAACCAGCATCCCCCACTAGGTGATAGTAAGGTATGTCCCCATTGGCAAATCTCTGATACATCTGCGTCAAATGCCAAATGTGGGAATCGTGATGGCTTCCAGAGCAGCCAGCACACACATTCATTATAATGCCCTGGGCATCGCAAATGACCTGTCAGTTGATGGAGGGGAAGCCCTTGCGGTTGATGTAGACCATACCCTGATCACCGGGTGGTGTTTTGATGCATATGTGCATGCAGTCTATAGGTCCCACTACCTCAGGGTATTCTGCTATTTGGTGGAAGAGATGCATATTGCTGGTCAACACCTCACAGGTGTTGAGGAAATATACATGCTCGCTGGCTTTGCTGACATGGCATCCAGGAACTGATGGAATACTCTGGATGTTGATGCCTGTGAGATCCCCATGATATCCCCAGTTCAGCTTTGGGAGGTACCTGTGGCTAGTATTCCTAGGCCTACATATACCTTGGTATCCACTGGGATGGGTTCCCCTTTGTCAGTTTGGTGTGTCAGGTGTGGACAGCACAGCTCAACAATTTGCTGTAGGAGGTCCCTGTCCACTCTATAGCACTCTACTATCTCCAGCTTATGTAGCCCCTGGTAGGTTGCCCTGGGTCTGTACACTCTTCTCCATCTCCTCACTGTGGGTTGGTGGACAGCATTCACATCTCACCACCCATAGCCTCTTCCACATGTTGTTGTATGATGCCTGCTGCAGCCCCTATCATTTTGTTGTTTTGTTTGTTAAAAGTTCCCTGCTTGTATACACCGGTGGAGTAGAGTATGGGAAAAGCCAGAGGCAAAGGTGTTTGCATAATTTATAGTAGTGTTCTGGGCTGGGCTGGTCTGCTGCCTGTGTAATTTGCTGATTCTGATACATTTCACCTGCCAGCTATGCTAGTTCTCCTTGATTAACTTCTTACTACTATTTTCCCTATCCATTGCCTTCCTGTTTAAGCCCAGGGATGTGCTACACAGACACAGTGCTCAAATGAGCACAGAGCTGCTATTTCCTGGTTTACTTTTTCTTTTTCTTTAAAGCCCGGTGCACGGCGCGCACACCTGGCAATGTAAAGAGTGCTTGGCAGCCTCAGACACACCCCCTTGCCTAGCTGTGCTAAGCTAGAAGCAAACCTGAGCCACATGGCTCCAATCTGCTTACAGTATGCCTGACACACCCCTTATGATGTCAGCTAACTCCTAGGCTTGCACCAAGCTATTCCTGCTCTTACACTGTTGGGAGCTGACTAACATGCAGGGGAAATCTAGGATTCACTATCATTCCCCTCATTTGCATAGGATTGCCTGCTAATGCATAGTTACATGTCTCACACTGAGCCTCCCCCCTTAGCAACAACTATTCACTGGCCATGTTGTCTTCTGCCTGCCACTGACTATAATGCCAGAATAGTGATTTTAGTTAGAATGCTTATTTTAGGTTTATTTTCTTATTTGCCACCCGATCCCATTTGCGCACCGCTGCTCTATGCTTAAACAGCCGAGATGGGCTAAAAAAAATTAAAAGTTGATTTTTTTTAACTGTTTTCCTTGCCAATGGCCTTATACTTGGCCATTGGCATGCTTTCTGAATGATATCCACCCTTTATTTGGAGCTGTCATGGCTCTGTTTTGGAATTTGCAGAAATGTACTCTGTTACTGGTGGAGTACATTTCTACAGATTACACTAGTCCTGCACGGCCGGTTACCAGCTTCTTTGATTGCGATTTCACATCATTTGCAGGAATTTCTCCCACAAATGGGATAATTTGCATACAGGGGTTGTGTCTGTACAGGACTAGTGCAGGAGCACTTGTGCACGCCCCTACAGGTTATTCCTGGATCGCATGGCAGACATATTGCCTGCTGGAGCTCCTGCATTAATCCTGCATGCCATGCAAGGCTTGCAAAATCTGGGGGATAGTTAACTATTCTGGTGTTAAGGGCTGTTCCCTTGTCTGGTCCTCCGCACCCCTCTTGAAGGGGGAAAGAAAGAAAAAAAAAAACCTGATTGTCAGCTACAGAATCCAAAAAGTTGTAAATAAAAATGTTTGAAATCATTCTGAATTCCTCTCTGTTGCTTTATAAATCTGTTTTAGTTAATCTACATTCAAAATTACAGCAAATGTACTTAAATAACTGGAAATTTCTTGAAGTTTATGTTCCAAGTAAAAAACAGGTGGATTAATAGATCTGCCATTCAGTGTAGTACATAAAGGGTGACCTTGTGTTATGCTAAATGTTCACAGAAATTACTGAATTCTGTCATTTGCAATACATGAGAGAATAGGACTAGCATAATCTGTACAGAAGGTTTGAGAAGTGTACAGCAACATAATACCCAACATAAAAAAAAAAGATTTTAATTAGTAAAGACAAATGTTTTTCTTGCACCGCATATCAAACTACCTGGAGAAGTATGTTATATGTATATACATATATATATTATATATATATATATATATATATATATATATATATATATATATATATATATATATATATATATATATATATATATACACACAATATGTCATAGACTATAATGCATTCAGTGCATCTGACATGCTTATGCTGGTCTAAAAATATCACACTTTAACAAGATATGAGGAAATGCTGTTAGAATAACTCATTCCATGTTGTAATAGTAATTCTTTTGTGACTGTTCATTATAGATATGCAAAAAGAGCCATGGATAATTCCCATCCTTGCTGTCTTTATTAGTTGCATGAACTTAGCTTCTTTATGAGTCAAAGTGTAGATATACATAATAGTTCTCAAATATTTGGAATGAATTGGCCTGAGAAATTTGTTAACATACAGCAACTTAGCCATCAGCTCAAGCCATTTTGTTGTTTTTATAGTTGTTTGATAGATTGGTGAATATCAAATAGTCTAAGCAATTTGTATGATAGGTTAGCTAACCCCTCTAGTACATCATACAACTAATTAGAATCATTTTGCTGTTTATTGTCAATTCACCTTGTCTTACTATCAGGAAATAATTAAAAAAGAAAGCAAAAATGCTGATTTAGGTTTTATCCAGATAATGCCTTAGTGTTGTGTTTACCTGTAAGAAAGAAAAGTATGTATTTCCTACTGTTTGTCTTCCTGACTTGAAATGCTACCAGGTTTTCTGTATTATCTACTAATAAAAGTATCTTAGTTCATATAGTCTTTATCTTTTTTTATGTAGCTGGTCATTCAATATATAATTGTGCTTGTAATCTGTCTTTCTAATTTCTGTATTATACAATTGGATGACATACTGTAAATTAAAAGGGTGGCACAGTGGTGCAGCGGTTAACATTGTCGCCTCACAGCAAGAAGTTCTCCGGTTTGATTCTCAGCTGGGGTGCCTTCTGTGTGGAGTTTGCATGTTCGCGTGGGTTTCCTCTGGGTACTCCGGTTTCCTCCCACATTCCAAAGGCATGCATCTGGAGCATTTCTCCCCAGGCCTTCGCTGAAAACAGGCTCAACACATGTTAAATAAATAAATGCATACAATTATATATTTGCATGTATTGTACCCATAAGGCCATCAAACTCAATACACGGAGAGCTAGGCTAAGAAGCTTAATTTTATCAGACCAAAAGATTTGGATTCTGCCTTAATGAATTCATTATATTCTAGATCCTCTAACAACTGTATATTCTTAAGCCAAATATAACTATATTTCTTGTATATTATACCATAAAAAAATGCCAGACACCCAAACCACAAATAAAAGAGATAAAGCCTTGAAGGTCTGGACAAGAAAATAAAAGATCTCCTACTTTACTGGCATATAAACAACTAGGGAACATAACAAAATAACTTGTCATAAAAAAAAAAAATACTCAACCACTCAAAACTGCATACCAATAATTCAATAAAATGATCCAGGACAAACTACACAGCCATCACCAAACCACAGAATCAAAATGATACCATAACCAGCCGATTGAAGATCCACTTTATACTGACAGTACAGTCATTAACCAACCAGGAAAATAATCATGCTCTTGATGTACCTACTCAAGCAAATAACCTCATTCAATAGTTCTCCTTCCACCCAGTCCCCATAGATACCACCAGAAATGCCTCAAATAAAGCCTACTGCAACTGTCCCTGCCAGTCTACCTGGTGAATATCTTCAAGTACCAGCTGAGGCTTTTGCATGTTGAGTCTCAATTCTGATAAATTATTCCATATGTAAAATTAAAGTTCCCTTGCTATAGAAAAAATAATTTATTATTTCACGGCAATAGGGTAAAATCAATTCAGAGCTTTAAACTGCAGTTCAATTGGCATTTTATTTCCCCTATCAGAAATATTAGAAAAAAATGTATTCTTATGCAAAGCCATGCAAAGAATTACCATGGAAATGATTAACAGTGATGTAGGAAACCTTCAGATACTGTATCCAGCCTAGGGGAGATCGTGCTTACTCATCCTTGAGGACTTCTTTGAGAAGGTTTCCAAAGCAATAGATAATGGAAAAATGGTGTACACTGCCTACTTTGACCTTGCCAAAGCATTCAACATGATACCCCACTTGGCAATGTAGAAAAACATCACAAAACTAAGTATAAACCCCTATGTCACCCACCAGATAGTCAGCTGACTCAAAGATAGGACCTGAGAAGATAGGATTGGGGAGTCTACCTCTACAAGAAGGCCAGTCACTAATGAAGTTCCTCAATGGTCTTTGCTGGGGCTGCTCCTTTTTGTCATCTACTTCTCTGACATCAAGACCAACAATACCAGAAACTCTTACATAAACTGTCATCCTTGGGGCTCACTATCTCTTCATTGCAGTGAATCCATAACTACCTCTCAAACAGAGCACAAGCAGTGAAATGGAAAAATAATTCTCCACCTTTTTGCCAGTAACTGTATGTGTCCCAGAAGAATCTATACTAGGCCCCAAACTTTTCACCATCTTCATCAATGACCTCTACACTGCTACAAAAAAATGTTACCTTAGTTCAATACAATGATGACTCAACCCTAGTCTGCCCTGACAAAACTCCCTCCAAACTCCAAGACCTTATACAAAAATCCTTCTTATTGACAGAAACATAGCTAAATAATTTGCAACTACATTTAAATGCTAAAAAAACTAAATTACCCTCTTTACCTCAAAATGCATCTCTACAAAAGCAACACTACTCATGAGCATCCCTGCCAACAGCATCATGATAGAACAAGTAAAACACAAAATTGCTGGCAGTCATCATAGATGTCCAGTTAAAATTTAGCTTCCATGTATTACATGTGGTTAAACAACTCATCAAAAAAGAGGTACATTATAAAGAGTAAAGCTCTACCCTACTGACAGAGGCAGAAGATGTATAGCCTCTACTTTATTACTGCCATCTCTCCTCTATGCTGTCCCAGTCTTCATAACTCTTCAAATCTCACAACTGTTCAAACCTGAGTAATGTTATAATAAAATAGCCAAATTTACAGTAAACTATAACTACAGAGCACGCAAGTGCCTGGCACTTAGAATATTAAAATGGTTAGTACTACTGCATCACCTAGCTCTTTCTCTGCTAACTGCAATGCACAGACTTCTATATAAGCCAGAAAATGTCCCAGACCTTAACAACTAAATACAACACTACATCCCCAATAGAATTTTAAGTTCTAGAACAAAAATCACTAATCACTGTAACTAAATCGTCTAATACAGCAGGTGACTCTGTGTTCAAACACTGTATCTAAACTGTGGAACCACAACCCACTACAACAGGGATCCATTTGGACGGTAAATTCATCTAAAACACAACTAAAACTTCACTTATTAAATATATGGATCTGCTCATGTATAGCTCTAGGATCAATGCCGCTGTGATCTTCAGCTTATCATATCTTACAACTTGTACTTCATACATACAGTTGACTTATCATTTACATGTGGAAAATTATACAGCTATATACTTATTTCCTCTGTACTATACAGCTATATACTTATTTCCTCTGTACTATACAGCTATATACTTATTTCCTCTGTACTATACAGCTATATACTTATTTCCTCTGTACTATACAGCTATATACTTATTTCCTATGTACTATACAGCTATATACTTATTTCCTCTGGCTCAACTTTTTATACCTTCAGCCTCTAACTACTATATGTTAAATAAACAAATCTTTGTATGCAAAAAGTACCTTATTTTTGCTCTATAATTTGTGTCTCTTGTAAATAGACTTTAATTGGTGTCTTTCTTGCATTGGGTTTCTTTGTAAAACATTCTAAATATTGTGCTCTGTTAAAGTTTTGTCTTTGTAAGATTTTGTAAAGATTATATAAGTTCCAAATATTGCTCTCTGTAAATGTTCTTTGTAACAATTAATGTATTTATTCTGGAGTTTTTCTCCCCGGGCCTCCACTGAAAATAGGCTATCACCCAGTTGGACTATCCCAGTAAACAAAAGTAAATATAGAAATAAATACCATCAACCCATATCTCTTCTATCAAAATCCTATGCCCATAACCACTCTTCAATAATACTTGATAGTTTTAGTTCCAACACAATGGCCACATACATATTTTATGTGATACTGCTCCTCTCCCCCTCTGATATCCATATATATATATATATATATATATATATATATATATATATATATATATGTATGTATACAAATTGCCACTGAACTTGCTTAATGCCCCTACTCTTAACCATAATAGTAGCATTTTCTACCCCACCAAGTTTCTCTCTTCACTTCTATTTCTTTGAATTTCTAAGCATTAATTACAAGATCTAGTATCTATCTGACAAACACAGTAATACAAATGCTCAATGTTCAATCTGTACTAAATGTGTAAGTATCTTTTATACTGTAATAGTTACCTTCATTTTATATAAATGCAATCTAATTGCTATATGTATGTGAATCATTACTGTATATTACTAATGTATGTTCATGCAATTATTTAATGCCTATAACTGTTTATAACATGTTGGGATGTTTCTTCCCAGGACTCTGCTGTAGAGCATTTTATTGCTAAACTCAGTTAGAAATCAGTTAATAAAAGCAAGATAAGTAAATAAATGCATAAATAATAATAAGCTATAATTAAACATTAGAAGATTAATTAATCTATAAATAAAGGCAAAGTAAACAGAATATCATAGTTCATATTGCTATCATAGTAAATCAACATAATAGTGTATAGGATCAGAAATCTTCATAAACTGCTTTATAACACGATGCAAGTTTTATTACTTCTACTTAATAATGTACACAGAATGTACATGTAACATACATTAGCAGATGATCATTTTGTAAAGTTTACATGAAGTAATAAAAAAACTCAGCATTAGAAAGTATATGCTGTTACCTAAATTAGTAACTTTTGATATCCAAGTTAGACATATAAATTTGAAATTTACGCAATAGTTGATGCTGATATATCAATTAAAAAAATTAGAGCAGAATACACAACATAATTTGAAATTAAATGGTGTTTGGTCATGGAATGAAAGAATGAGAAATTAAATAATGACTTAATATTAAATCCTGTCAGTAATAGTAACTAGGACTTAAAACTACAAGGACTAATAAGTGAAAACTATAGATGGGTTTTGTTTGTATCAGAAAATTAAGTGCATATTTAAAAGTGAATAATACAAAAAGGATGAAGGAATATATTCCGAGAAGGATATAAACTCCCATCATGGGAAACCCACCTCCACACTTCTCATTACAGTGTATTTTAAATCTAGGTTAGAATTCATCACTGGAATTGAGGGAACTGATTTTACTAAGAAAAAAAAAACACTTTGTTATGATGTAAAATATCATAAAATGTCCTATGCAGACTGCCTCAAGGCCCTATCCTTGTATTCTGTCTCCTACAGGCTGTTGAGAGGAGATCTATACCTGGCATACAGGGCTTTATCAGACCACACTCTGATGGACCTCCTGCATATCCGAAAAACAAACAGCACCAGAATTACCTGTTCAAAAGACTTAAACCTTGCCTGTGATATAAATAGGACCTGCTGGAGAGACAGGTATGTATCCCAGAGACTACTCCGTCTATGGAACAGGCTCCTCATCCATGTCAAGCAGAGTTAGTCCCTAACCCAATTCAAGTGCAACTTGGACAATTGGATGGGAAACTGGAAATTCATCCCTGGTTTGGCACCAATGTCTCTAAGGGACAGAGGTAACCTGTAAACGGTTCATCTCCCAAACCCATGCTTACACTTATCAAGGGTATCATAACTTGTCACAGGTCTAGGATGCATGGCTAGGTTAAAAAGGCCCTTGTGGTTGTTAGTCCAGTAAACACCTATGAGCCTATGACCCTATCTAGTGAGGATATACGTCCCCAAATTTCAGGGGGTTCTCATTGCACTAATTCAGTATGTGTATCCTTAGTTTCTTATTGCAGACAAGGGTATATCTGACCAATTTTGTTAGACCTGTCATTGTATTTCAGTAGTTGTCATATTTGTAGCATGTTAATGTATTATTTATATATAATTCCTCACATGAAGGACATTGCAGCATGGCTTCTGCAGGTGCTTTGATAACGAAATTTTGATCTTTTTGTCACACCTTTTGCATCTACATCTTATCTCATATACTTAGTTTTACCCTCCTACCAGTGGCTCCTGTTCTAGGTGTGTTTTTTTTTTTTTAAACAAAAAGATTGTCTCTTTTTTCCTGTGTTGTTCCATTGGGTATGACTAAACAGGTCATTGAACAGTGTCTTTAAAGAGCACAGTATGTTGTACTTATAAACACTTGTACAGACACACAGACAAAAGACACATACATAGAGAAACACATAGATACAGACATACAGATGCACACAGGCAAATATACAGATGTGCACAAATGCACACACATGCGCACATACATATAATTTAATGTTGCAAGAAACTTGTATGTAGTATGGATGAAAGAAGCTTATTACATCTTAAATGCTAAATGAAATCTCCCTGTAACCATAAATAAGGACAGCTTTGTATAACATCTGTAACACTCCTTGTGTTTTCTTTTTCGACATATCCTTACCAAATGATTGCCTTATAAGTCCTGCATGCATTCCTGACTTCCATTTCCATTTTTCCTCACCATTTCCAAGGTAAGGTTACTCCTGGCATCTGCTAAAACTTTATGAAGAATTACTTCATGGCAAACTCCCACAGTCTGCTGCACTTCATAATCAAAGTGTTATTCATATCCTGAAGCATTTTATGTGCAATGTTCCCCTATTGAACATTAAGCCCAGCTGTGAGCTGTGTCTCGCTTCTGTAAACATACAATGATACATGTCCTTACCTGTCTGTTTTGCAGCATTGTTTCTTTATTGAGGTTTCTGCACATCTGTGAGTAGTATATTTTAAAGCAGGCCATCTCTCCATTCCATCCCATCAATCTACTGTCATTCATTAAGTTAAATTAGTTTTGTGGATAACAGTGCAATAATTATAAGTTTATTCTCAGAGTATTACACTGCAGCAAACCATCTTGCACTGGAAAGTGTGATACATTCCACAGAATGATACTGTAGTTGCATAAGATTAAAAACACACTGATTTACAATATTATAGCCCATTAGAGAATAGACAATCATATATAGCATCCTGATTGGAGAACAAACGTTCTCCAGCAGGCTATTAATGTAGAAGTAATGCCCGCTGAAAAAAGAGTCAGCTGCATCACGGCAGCATTTCAAGATACCATGGAGCTTGGACTTGAAAAACCTGACGGCTGCCATTATTTTATGGTTGCTAAGCAGTGCTTCTGCTGTTTAGTGAGTGTAAAATATATATAAAAAAAGAAAATTAAAAGAAAGAGTGTGTGTGTGTTTATGTCTGTTTGTGTCTAAGGCTATGCATGCATGTGAGTGAAAGCGGGATCAATTGAGCCATTGTTTTACACTTGCTAAGCAGCGTTTTTGCTGTTTAGCGAGTGTAAAATAAAAATAAACTGAAAAAAAGTGTATATGTGTGTATGTATGTGTATGAGTGTGCTTATGTTCCTGTCTGCGTGTGTGAATGAATGCATGCATGAGAGCAAAATATGTATGTGTGTGTGAAAGCAGAAGAGATTGTGCATGTGTGTACGAGAGAGAGAGAGAGAGAGTGAACATTGAGCTCGATCAAGCTGTTATTTTATACTCGCTAAGCAGTGCTTTTGCTGTTTAGCAAGTATAAAGTAAAAAAGAACAGAAATTTAAAATAACAAAGTGTGTGTGTGTGTGTGTGTGTGTGTGTGTGTGTGTGTGTGTGTGTGTGTGTGTGTGTGTGTGTGTGTGTGTGTGTGTGTGTGTGTGTGTGTGTGTGTGTGTGTGTGTGTGTGTGTGTGTGTGTGTGTCTGTGAGTGAGACTATATGTGTGTATGAAAGCAGAATAGACTGTGTATGAGAGACAGTGAAGTGTGAGAGCAATCCCTGGCAGCAGCACCAGTTAAGACCTCTGCATACCTCTTGACCTCTTATCTCAACATACCTGGATAAGCATCTATTGAACCAGCAATTACTGTGTGGTGTCCCTTATTTTTTGCATCATTATTTGTATTGATAAGGAATGACACTGCAAATACTATTTCATCATAATGCAAACATGAATTGCAGCATGAAGTCTTGACTAATAAAAAAGTCAAGTCTCACCCCATTATCATTAAGACTTGCAAGTGTGAGTGTTAAGGCATCCGTTTGTATTCCAGATTTACAACAATGCTGCATAAAGGCATACAGTGCAAGCATTTATGCATTATTCCTATTAAGTAATATTTTTTACATATATTTTGGATGTGAAATGCTTCCTCCAATGCAATTGGGATATACTACAGCAGGTTTGAAACATTAGGAGGAAATATTTTACATCCAAAATATATATTAAAAAAATAATATGGCACTTAAAAACAATAAATAAGTAAGTAAAACACAACAATTTTATGAGAACCCCAAATGCAATAATGTCCTCCAGGGTGTGTGTTAATGTATAGTCAATGCCCTTACAGGGGTGTAGACATTGTCTGCCTGCAGTGACAGGCCTCATAACACCCCTGGGTTGGCATTAATTACCATGGGTGGGCATTAATTAACATTAACACACATCCTGTCATGCATTATTGCTTACTTAATTCCCTCATATTCTCCAGCTAGTTTAAACTAACTTGTAATGCATTTTTAAATCATTTGTTTGGTATCAATACTTTTCCATTTCTCAGAGTGTTCAACTCTTGCTCAAAAAAAAAAAAAAAAAGAAAAAAAAAAAGAAAAGAAAGGAAAAAAGAAAAACCCGGTATCCCTGATACATAGCAAAATGTTTGTTTGTGTCTTTCGGCTTTTCCCAGTTAGGGGTCGCCACAGCGGAACTCTGGTCCGCTAATGATCGGTAGTTGATTTTTACGTGCCGAGTTACCAGCCCTGATGCACAACCTTCAACAAAGGTACACCCATTCACGCATGTCTCCATGCAGAAGACGCTCTAGCTCAGAATCAAACCGGACAGCGTATTACTGTGAGGCGACAATGCTACCGCAGCACCACCACCGTGGTCCTGATACATAGCAAAATGAACTCCACATAAATACTGAGTTAAAGTTAAATTCAGGTATTAAGCAAAGTTCTCAGCCTCTTAGGGCAAGGAATCTTAGCAAAGCTTAAAATAATTGGGGGACACAGGCCCATAAATATGGATTTTAAATACTGCGCTTATACAATTAGAAAGTTGCTAGAGAAACAGGGTTTTGTGTTAGCGTGCATTTTCTGAGGGATATGAAGACTGAAACTCAAATGTTATTATTTAGTGACTTACATCCTCCATGATTTGTCACAAAACTACAAATTTTATGAGGAACAGACGAAAAATATGAGGCAAATATCTGGACAGTTGAGAGGTGTGGTAGTGCGACATACCCATACAGTCGAAATACATCTATTCCTGTCAAGCTACTACAGAAACAGGGGGGACTGAACAGGTTTTCACAGAAGTTGAGGGATTAGCAGGAGAACTGTTATACAGTCCTTGTCAGAAATAACAAACAGTGTTAGCGCACAGCAAAGACACATAGTCCGCAGTTTTTACTCAGACTAAATGCAACATGACTCAGCAAAAAGGCAATAACCATCAGCTGAACAGCTGCAATTTCTCAGCCATATGTTATATTCTAAATCAATGTTTTACTTCATTCAGCCTTTGCAGAGCATTGACTATCATATTAAAGTTTGTAGCATTCTACAAGGGTGGAGACAATTTATTGGCAAATTTGCCATCAACACTAACAGTTGTACCTGGGAACCTATTAAATTATAGAACCATTCAGCACCATACATTGTAACATAAAAGAAGAAAGAATTTTCTTTGAATATCTTTAGCTGGGTTGACATGACATGGAATGCTTGGCTTCCATGTTTCACCAAGGGCAGTTCCATGACCACTTCAAGTTAACTCACTTAATTATTGGTTTAAACCAGACATATATCTTTTTGACAGATATTTTTTATTAAACAAATTAATATTCAAGAGTGCATCAAATATGTTAATACAAAGACATAAGCAATTAACAAATAATAAACTTCTACCAGGCACAATAATTATATGCAATATGTATAAACTGGTATAAACTTTCTCAGCATAAATGGAGGAATACTTATAAATAAATTTCCTAATGTCACCATAAAACCCTTTCATTACTGCAATAATATTTACATTAAACCGATCATCAGTTATGCAACAGCATTAATTATGCCTTAGGATCACACTAATATTTTATGAGTCATAACAGATATTATAACTTATTAGAAGCAACATAATTTTCTATATTTGTAGAATCTGAATTATCCAGACATCAATCTTATAGCTAAAATGCTGCAGATGATGTAATATTTCCATTAGGTTCAGCCTTATTTGTAAAGTAGATGAGGACCTGGATGACTACAAATGACTAGTTAAACCTTTTTGAGGCACCACTAGTATAAGAATAACCAAGGTTAATTCCCCAGAAGGGTAGTCTTTGATCTCTAAGACTGTTACAACTGGACAAATAGCCCTCACTGCTAACTGAAAGGAGGATATAGCCCTGGCATTAAAAGGTGATGTTGTCTATGTGCACCTTTACTTTGCCATACTCTAAAAGCTGCAACAACTTTCCTATCAGAGGGAAGTCAAATATGATTACAAATACGCAATAAAAAACTTGAATGCGGGTATCAAATTACATACTGCTATATTCCCAGAATATTGTGTATTTATTTATTTATTTCTGCAGATGTTGACCTAGGTAGAGCATTGATTCAAGTGGACTATTTTCAAACTCAGCCTGGGGTTTACAACCAGATAAAAGAAAGGATACAAGGCAATAAAAGAAGTTGGTTATAGAATTATTGAAGAGAACAGTAATAAAATCAAAGACACAAAAGCATTTGTAGCATTAAAAAGTAAAAGTTTGGCAATGGGTTGCTAAACGTTTGGCAGTAGGAATACATAGACTAATAAATATATTTATACCACATAACCACTGTACTACAATATGAATACTAGTAAAGGAAGTCTGTTTTGTACTACATAATGAATATATGGAACTATGCAAGCTAGTGAAGGCACACTGACAACATACGTAAGTCAGGAAGAGCAGGGTAGAAGTGGAAGGATTTCTGGATGTAATGGTGAAAAGAGAAAGTGTAGATGCGGTGAGATTGGGAGAAAGAGAGAGGGAGAAAAGTGAAAGTTATGTGAGTAAAGTTTTAGGGGAATGAATTATGTCTAAGAAGTGGAGGAAGAAGATGTCAGAAGAGGAGGGGTATATAAAGAGGAGCTTTGTGGAGAGTGAGAGTAGTTTTGTTAGAGATGTAATGGGTTGTCTGGAGTAGCCCAGGCATGATAGGAAGAAAGCCTGGGTTTGGGTGGATCTGGGATGGTGGGTGTGTCCGTGCGCACGCGCGCCCGAGCACGTGTGTGTGTGTGTGTGTGTGTGTGTGTGTGTGTGTGTGTGTGTGTGTGTGTGTAAAAAAGTTATGGAAGGGAGAAATTGGGTTGAATCTGCTATACTATGTTATGAGACGTAATGAGAAGGGTATAGGGGGTGGTAGCACTCAACAAATTGGTGCGGGAAGTGTTATTGAAGTGCGTTGTAGACTAGTTTAAGTGATGACTCTGGTTCTAAAGTAACTCTATTAGAATTAGTTGAGCAGGAAGTGCTTCAGCTGTTTACAGAAAATAATGATCAGTTGTAACGGTTGAATATATTTATGTATGGATTCCTAAAGTATGGGTGCCAGTACAGAAAAAAAATTGTGCTATGCATTTCAGGTTGGATACTGAAGTTTGCAAATGAGGTATAGTTTTAGAAAGTTACCTTAGATTATATGAAGATAGATCTCTTTCTGGCATTCTTTGAGCAAAGAAGTGAAAGCTTATTTCCAAACCATTCTGTTGTGCATCACATACTGGGTTTTATTGATGGTGAAGGTGGAGGGGTGCTGTTTTACATGTCATTCCTAGATTCCCCAGCCTAATAACTAGATCCTTACGTTCATAAGAGGTCACTAGGCTAGAAGCCCTAGATCTCTTACAAGCTTAGCTATGTTAATCCCAAGTTGCCTCAATTGTCCTTGGATAGATGGATGTAATTTGCAGAGTGAGTCTATGATCAGTACTGACTATCCCTGTCCATGAGGTACATGGGTGCCACCCCTTGGGGTGAATTTGTGGTCTGCCATCCATTTTTCTAGGTTGTGCTTGAACAGGATCAGTGAGGAGCTCTGCTTCACATGAATTCCAGAGTAGCAGCAATCTCTGGGAGATATATCTGTCTCGCTAGCATGTTCTATTAATGTCACACTCTGTGTTAAGATCGCTAGAGCAAATGACTCTTGTGCCATTTGACTTGCAGATGTGCAGTATTTTCCATCAGGGCAGGGTTAGAAACTGCCCTGCAGGTCTGGCAGATGTTGTCTTTTAGCAGTCTATGTGATACAGAGTACAGTGATAAGACTTTTAGTCTATCCATGTAAGTCATGGTTTGGAGGCCCTGCATTTTCTTCATGAGAAACCTCTGTGGTCTCTCCAGCTGCTACTAGTGTCTGGTGAGATACATGCAGAAGGGAGCATTGTACTCTATTAATGATCTGATGAGGGTCGAGTACACTTAGACCTGGATGCAATGCTCTTATTTATGAGATGTGCAACGTAGAAGGCTTTCCTTAGCACTGTGGAAACTTGGTGGTCTAAGTTCAGATTGCTATCTACCTGTGTTCCCAGATCTCATACCACTGGGTTTGAACTTAGGGCAGTGCTGTCATTATTGTAATTAGCAGGGAAGTCCACTTTGCCAAAGGGGATAGTAATGCACTTTCTTTGAGTTTAGTTTTAGACCATGGTTTTGGCACCAGTCATTTCTTTGTGTTAGACCCCCTCCCATAATATGTTAACATCATTGGGAGACTCAATGATTGCACCCAATTTGCAATCATCAGGGAACATGGTAAACCAAAGGCCATCTACTTTAGCTTAGACTTCTGAGAAATAGATTCAACACAGTAAAGGGCCTAGCTTAGATCCTTGTGGTACGCCACTGGTGATGGAGGTGTAGTCATCAACTTTGACAGTATGTTTTCTGTCAGTGAGCCAACTGGCTACCCATCTTGTGACGGAAAGGTTAATTCCCAGCTGGGAGAGTTTCTCATTGATACCTGAGTGGGGGATTGTGTCAAAAGCAATGGCTAGGTCAAGACAGGCATTGTGCCCTGTCTTACCTTCATCCAAGTCTTTAGTGACTTTCTCAAAGAATTCTGCTAGGTTTAATAAGCATGATCTCTCCTTAACAAAGCCAGACTGGGTTGAGTCTAAAGTATGACAGCCGCCTATGACCTTGTTGATAAAGTCCATGATGATTCTTTCCACGGCCTTGCAGATTAGGCTGGTTAGACTTGTGTGTCTTTAGTTCCCAAGGTTGGTTGATGGCTCCCCTTTGGGCAAGGGGATTACTGTTGCTATTCTTCACTCTGCTGGAACAAAGCCAGTTCTCAGGCTATGGTTAAAGAGAAAGCTAAGTAGATCCTCTAGGTCCTGTTTTATATTGCTTAATAAGTAACTTGGGATGTTATATGGTCTCATTGAGGCCATGTTTTTGGCTTTGTGGAGTGGAGATATGATCTGATTTCTAGAGATACTAGAGAGAGATGACTGGTGTCAGATATGCTTTGTGGTGTGGCAAGTGGGGTTGTGGGGGGGTGATGTTTGCGCCAAATCTTCAAGCTGACAGATTGGCAATTTTCTCCAGTATAGTATGAGTGGTACCATCTACTACCAATTCTGCACATAGCTGAGCATTCACTTTTAGAGTTTGAATGTAGCTAAAGAATGCCTTATGATTATCCTTAGCTAGGGATGCTATTTTAGCTTTGTAATTAGCTTTAGAGGACATTACAAGATTTTTTATTTGTTTGTTGAAGCTGTGGAGGGAAGTCTTCCTCTGCTGAGTCATTTGCCTCTTGTTCTTAGACATCAATTTCTTCCTTGTGTTATATAACCTGTTTAAATTTGAGGTCCACCGGGGTTTTTTCGGGAGGACCTGGTTCTAATTTGGTCAGGTATAGCTGAGTCTATGCAGTTAAGTGCTAAAGTGTTTATATAGGGTATTTGTGTACACCTCTGCTTAGGAGTCATTGTTGTCTGTGATTGTGTGGGATATAAACCTTTTTATACCATTTCTTAGTAGGCTGTAGTTTGCTTTGGGCATGTTTTTTTTTTGTTTCTTCGCCCTTGTGGTGGTGACAGGTTCAATAGTTATTTGGAACAATACTGATTTATGGTCTGACCTTACCAGAGAGGGCATCACAGAGGGGGAGTACAGTGACCCCCCCCCCCTTGTTGGTGAATACTATGTCTACAACATCTGAGCCTCTTGTGGAGGGTGCACAATATCTGTTCCAGAGCATTTGTATTGACGAAGTTCATGAACCTCTGGGTGAGCATGTTTGTGCTCATGTATGTCACCCAGTCAATGGAAGGATAGTTGAAATCTACCATGACTAAGGTGTTGGGCTGTATGGTGAGTGATTCTTGTAAGTCCAGGTAGGTGGTGTGCTTTTCTTAGTTCATGATGGGGGACCTATAGCTAGAAATTATGTGGTAGGGTATTTTTCCTATAGTTAATTGGACATGGAGTAATTGGAGAGAATCATACTGTTTGACCAGTCTCAAGGTGTAGATGGCTGTAGTGAAGATGGATGCACCTCCAGCTTTGGTTCTTTCATGCTCATTTTGAGATCTGAATGTGTGGAAGGCATGGTAGCCTTGCATGATCAGGGTGCTCTGCATGATCTTGAACCATTTCTCAGTGACTACACAGACATCAGCATCGTCCAAAGTGAAGAGTGCTTTCAGGGAGTACAGTTTCATGTTTAGACCCCTAGCATTAAGCAGAAGAACCTTGAGTTTGTCTCGAGTGGATTTTGTTACATCAGAAATTTTGTTGTTTTGACATTACCTAAAAATGGCACTATGGGGAAGGCAAGTGCTTTTGCGGGTATCTGAAAGCCTAGAGGAGACAGGTGCAGAGCGTCTCTGAAAAGGCAGTGTGGCCTATTGGCTATGTCTTCCCAGGCTGACAGATACTGGATCCCCTGGACTGATACCACAAACTAAGCCAATTATTGAAATCGATCATTTTTTGTTTATACTGTGGCATCATCCTGGATGAAGGTAAAAGGCTGTTTAGGGCTAGGTTCATACCTGCCTGGAGCATATAATCTGAGATTTCAGTCATGTCCCTCTCTTCATATAGTCCTGAGTGGTATGTTTCAAGTCATTCACTCCAACATGGACAATGACAGAGTCATAATGGTACTAGATGTTGACTGACTTGAGTGCATGCGTGATTTGATGGATCCTGGCACTTGACATGCAAATGACCATGACCTTCTCCTTGTCCAGTCTGGTGAGGGGGGCATCTGTGTGTCTCACTATGGAGTTTCCTATGACCAAGACATTAGGTTTTGAGGTGTTTTGCCTTAGGGGCTTATTTGCTGAGACACTGGTGTATATGTTATTATTTGTAGTAGTTTCTATTTGCATAGTAGTGTGTGCAAATTGTTTACATTTTGTAGGTCTGTGATCTTTTTGTAGGCCTCTAGTGAGTACCTCTGCATATGGGCTTATGTGTTGTGAATTTATTTTGTGTGAGAGGCGAAGAGTGTGTGGTGACAACCTGTTTGATATCTGGTTTGTTGTTATGTGAGAGAACTGATTCCAATTTCATAGTGTAATTACTTCTCTCACATAGGGTATTCATATTTTTTAAGAGTAAATGGTTGTCTGTGTACATGAGGCAATTACTACATTGCCTCAGGATGCCCATGTCATTCTGTCTGGTCAGTAAAATGATAGGAAACTGCTCATTCATTGCAGCAGGTTTTTACCATATGTTCTATTAGGAAGCGAGTGGGCTAGTTTGACCAGTTTTTGCACTAGGACTAACAAAGGTGCTTTTGTTCTGTTGAAGGCCATGGGTGATAAGTGTGGCAATGTTGTTCAGTGCTCAACTGAGTTGCCCATAGTGCATTAGGGAAGTTTGGGATGGTTCCACTGACAGATGCCTAGAGAAAAACTGAGTTTTAAGGAGTTTGCTTCTATACAGGGCACTGTTAACCCCCGTTGCACTGTGCGCTACAACATTCTTAAATACAGATGAAATTAAAACACTTTTAAGCTAATCTATCAATAGGAAAGCACATAATGAACTTTCTTCTAGCAATCAAGTCACACTCTTCTGCCACAAGGTTGCAGGGGAACCCTTCTGGGGGATGGCTGGTTTAGTGCTCAAGGGTATCAATAGCAGGCTAGAATCAGGAGGTCTGACTCAAATCTATGCTATATAGTTATAAGAACAGTACAAATCAAGTGCAGAGAATGAAGCAGTTACAAACAGTAAAACAGTAAAACTCAAGATGTTGTTCACATCCCCATCTATGTGATAACAAAACAGGGTAGATATCAAGAGTTATGATGGAAGGAACTGCCAACCCAGTTTAATAGTACTGAGCTGACCCTGTTTCATAGAAAAGTACTCCTGATCTCTGGCCATCTTGTTTCAGTCTTCCCAAAACAAAGATATGCATTATTCCATCAAGTTGTGTAAGATCTTACTTGAAGGGGCAAAGGATGCTACTATCACAATATATAGAAAGTGAGGTAAACATCAATATTATATCTGTCTGTAGATAATGATTATGATTAACACACAGTGATGGGTGCTAACACTAACCCTATTGCTGCCACTTCCCTCAACCCTAACCATACACCTTGCTTTCAGAAAAACCTTCCCGTAACACTACCACTATTCAGACAAATTTGAGGCTTGTGTTATGGGAGGTTTTAGTGTTAATATTTGGAGAGGAAATAATTTTCCTTTCTCAATATTATTTGCTGCAATTTTTCATTTTTAGTATTGTGTATGCTCTTTTTTAACACCTTTATGGAATTATCATTTGTGACACAGGCGCATCTACATTTATACAAAAGTAATCAAATTGTATTAAGGTAACATTAACAAACATTATACTTTACATATATTGCTATATATCATATAATCAAAGAAACATTATATAAATTATTCAATATATGCCCCAAGAAACATCGATATGATATATTTATATGAAAATGAACCACACTAACATAATCCTAGCTGCAAGCATTTTACATCACAAACCATACTGATACACTCCCAGTTGCAAACATTATACATCACGTATAAGCTACCCAATCATTTTCAGTCAAACATTACATAGCTCATTTAAGTCATGCCTTCTTTTAGACCTCATTCGTCCCCTGTATGTATTGTTCCCACAATTCTCATTTTTTCCAAGCAGTTTGCTCCTACCCTTTTCTAAAGATCTCAGTTCCAGTTGTATTATCTCTGTTACTATATTCACTACTTCTAATATAGTTGGTTTAGTTCCATTTTCTAGTAATTGCTTTTTTGGCAGCCACCATAATTAGACACAGAAAGGCCTTACCATGTCTAGGCAATTCTGCTTCTGTATCATATATCAGAAAAATCATCTCGCTTGTCACACCAATCCTTAAAGTCCACCAACCCACCACACTCTAGAAAATATGATCTCAAGTACCTCTTTCTTCCTGTCACACCTCCAACATTTGCTGTCTACCTGAGGAAAACTTCTCTGCAGTCTACTTGGGGGTATATATCTAGGTAAACATTGCCAAGCAAAAATCCTAAATCTTCTAGATTTTATTGGATATTTGGGAGACATACATATATCCCCCATTGTTTCTTTGTAAATTGCCTACCCAGTCTCTCTTCCCAATGTTTTCTAACCTCCACTGATTAATTCTTATAGTTTATCATGCAATATTTTATATGCTCTATAATTATTCCTTTTTAATGGCAGCTTCTGTTTTAGATTCTACTAAAACCTCTACAAATGCTGTTTTTTTTCAATATTTTTTATTAATGTTTTTAATTAAACATTAAATTGATCATACACAATAGAACCACATATTCACACATACATATATCTATATCCATATATCTCTATATATATGGATCTACATCACAATGCCAAAATTTCAGAATGCCGACAACCATATGGCTGATACCATATGACCGACATCCGAAATCTCGACATTGTAAATAGATCATGTAAAAGGAAAATAAATTTTCTTTCAACTACTAGCAGGGGAGCTACACCCCCCTGCACCCGTAACTTTAATATGCCAACTCTGAGATCACACTACAGTGTAGGAATGGAAATCATTCTATTCCGCACTATAGTGAGATGCCGGTTCTGCTTCCCCAAATGTCGAACATATGGTGTCGGCCATATGGTTGTCGGCATTCTGGAGTGTCGGCAATGTCAGGTAGAACCATTTTACATATATAAATATATATATATATATATATATATATATATATATATATATATATATATATACCTGTCCGCAGGCACTGAAATGTGAATAGCAAACATTTCAGTGTTCGCGGTCACTGAAAATAAAAAAAAAAACACAAAAACACCTATAGAAGGCAGCATCCTTCAAGTGTACACCCCCAAATGTATGCACTCTTGCCCTACATGCATGGAAGCAGTAGGGCAAGAGGAAAGGAGTAAAAAATAAAAAAAATGGAATAATAATTTTTTTTCATGAAGTAAATCTGAAGTTTATGTGCTGCGCAGCTTGTTTCCACAGTGAGCTGCTATGCTTAGCTTAGCTGAAATCCTGAAAATGATAGACAAGTGCTACTTTGATAGAAAATGTCATCAAGCTGCTGTAGCATAGTGCTACTTCCATTTTATACCATGTAGAACATGCACGGTTCGAATCCCCCCTCTGTCAAATTATTTAATAAACTTTTAAGGAATTTGAATAATAGATGTCAATCATATGTTTCACGTATAGCACAGTGGGGGTGGGAATATGTAAAATATAAATGTAAAAAAATATTTATAACTTTAATTAAAAAAATAGATTTAAGCAATGCTTTGCTAGTGTAAGCATTGCTTACCTGATTTCAGCTCTGCTTAGCTGGTGTAAGCATTGCTATGTGGATTTGCATGGAGCTAAGCATAGTGCAGCATATTAAAACCAGCCAATCATGAAAAAGTGTGGGAAAACAGCCCTATTTAAATCACACAGGTGGGAATATAGCCATAACCTTTTGGGATTGCACACAGTAGGACAGAAATGGTTGGTGTCAGAGAAGGTGTCTGCTTCGAAGCACAACATTGGGGCGTCCAGGTGTCCAGGGTCATGGTTGAACTCCTAGTTAAAAACCATGATGGCAGGCTGCTGCAGGGCCAATACCAGGGCTCACAGTACAAAGCGGAGGCCCGGGACCAGCTTGCAAGTAATCTCTCCAGTGCCACTGGCATACCCTGGACTTTTGAGCAGGTAAGTCATCACCATAATGACTGGCAGTGGAGGAGGGGTGCACTCTTGTACCAGTGGAACCAAGAAGCACAAGTGCAGGATGTCCCACCTGTCTGTAAGTATGCTGTCTTATGTATCTCTAAGTATGGCAAAGTTCAACTTGTGACTGTGCAGGTGTGATTAATGTGTGATGTCTCCCCATACAGCTACTGTGGAGAGGTCCCAGAATGTGCAGGCTCATGCACAGCAACTGGCCCATCTGCATCGGCAGTATGGTGAATACAGAATACCCCCTACTATTAGCAGTAAGAAATCAACATTTTAGTAATGGTAGTACTGCCTGTATATATAATTGTGCTGTAAAAGTCAGGACTAAATGCTTGTGTCAGGCTGCCAATGTTACAATGGAGTATTCTCAGCTGCTGTGTAATACAGATATCAGTAGCAAACAAGGTACAATACACAGGAGAGGAATATTAGAATATGTCTGAGTGAACCTGCCAAAAAAGTGCCATGTCAGAGCTACTGTAACAGTTACAAATGCAAAGCATTCCCCTGTGCAGATCATGCAGGAATAGCAATAGTGGAGTTCTGAGTAGTACACAGATATATATGTCAAAACTAATAAAGGTGATCCCAAACACTGGTGTTTGTCATCCCACTTGTACCTGATAAACAGAAATGTGTATGTCCTGCAGACTGCATTAACTGAGGTGAACTGATTTAGCACTGCTTGTCTGCATACTTTAGAATGGACATGTCAAATAACTGGAAAAGAGCAACAGTGCATATTCCCATCAGAATGTGTTTTACTTGTTTGTCTGCCAGCATTGTCCTGTGTTAACCTTTCCATTTCAGCTGGATATAGCTGTGAATGTACTGAGAAATGTATAAGGCTAACAGGTGCAGACCTAAAACCTGCACTGTGTACTCAGGTATCTAAATTGCAGTATGTAGTTCTAAAACAGTCAAATGTACAATCCAGTTAATGTGCACGTTTCACAAACAGTGACACCAATATCTGTTGTGTATGCATAAAATGTACTGAAAATGGAAAACAAATAATGCAACATGTGATAATAAAAGTACTGGCACAAAAATACGTACTAAATAAAAATGGCACAAACAAAACCCAACAATTCCCCAGTAGCTCAGTCTGATAAGGACTAGGCCTGTAGTTCAATTCTGCACACACAGCACTGTTCGAATTCAGGGACCGCCACTAACATCTCAGTCTGGTTCTACAATTTTAAACTGCAATCTGAATAGAAAATATAATGCACTGCAAAACATGCATCTTCCATACAGAGCACACATGTAAAGCAATCTGAATAGAAATATAGTATGATGTGTATAAGTATGAAAGGTGTACAATTGCTGTGTTGGTCAACCCCAGTCCTACAAATAGATGTAAGCTAGACATCCACACTCTGCAGTCTGGCCCATACAAGCCCCTCAAGTATTACGCTGTCACGGATAATTTCCCCAGTTGACAAGAAACCTGCACACAAAGAATGTCCCAGTAGATGTATGTGAGAGACACAACACACACTCCAGGGCCTGCAGCTAAAATGTGAATCTTAAATATGTGTAGAAACAGCAATGTAATGTGCACACAGTTCATCTGAACAGGCCCACAGGTAAAGAAATCATTATAGAAACAGGTCTGATGTGTATAACTAAAATAAAGGTACAATTGCTCTGTTGATATCTACAGTTGTTGGTGTGCTGTAGCAGCCCCATGGCCCAGCTAGAGTGTAAGTGTGGTCAGAATGTAGAGTAGTGAATAGTAGTGTACTGACAAATATACTTGATAGCAGTTGTCAAATTAATCTGTTTCCTTCTCCCACCACTCAGCTGAACCAACCATCACACTGAAACCAACATGGGTATGTTCCAAAACAAACCTCTACTGTTGGGACCATTGTTCCATTTGATTTATCATTATTTAAACTGTGTGCGTACTACCCTGTTGAATA
Source organism: Protopterus annectens (assembly GCF_019279795.1). Classification (NCBI taxonomy): domain Eukaryota; kingdom Metazoa; phylum Chordata; order Ceratodontiformes; family Protopteridae; genus Protopterus; species Protopterus annectens. The sequence continues at coordinate 588,590,056 of NC_056732.1, forward strand.
GTCATCTTATTGCCGGCCTGACATACCACTAACTGTTGCAACCCTGAATGCCATTCCACATACGCATGGCTTCTGTTTGCTATGGCACTGTTATAATTGCACTGTTTTGGGTTAATAGGAATAACCATGCATGCTCTTTTGACTAATGTTGTAATGTGTTGTGCATGACTAATCAATATTCATTGTTAATTTCCACACCATAGCACATATGGGAAGGCAGATCCCAGCAGAACCACCACTCCCACCCCACCTGGCAAAGGCACTGGGTCCCAGCACATCTGAAACCCAACCCAGACCTCCCTCATCTGCTGGCTCTGTACCACCCTCAGGTGGAACCGCTGCAGGGGATGGGGCTTGCCCCCCCACAAGTGGGCGCAGTGAGGACATTGTCAACCAGGACGAGGTCTGTGGCATGGTGTGCAGTATCCTACAGAAGGAGCTGGATGACCGCCTGCACTGGTAGAGGGCCCCTCCAGCTCAGCCCCCAGCACAGCCATCTTTGGGGCTGTGAAGGAGTAGTGATGACTGCCATTGGGTGGGGACATCAGTGCCACTACTACCATCTTGGGGGCTCATAAGCCTCAGATTCCCACCCACCCACCCACCTCGTCAAGGTGTCTAACCCCCATGTGTCATTCACCACCCCTGTCTGCTGTCTTGTCTGTCTGCAAATGCACCCTCTCCTACCAAACCTCCCTCACCACACTTACCAATAATCCTTCCTTAACATCCCACTCTAATCTTAAAAAAAGGGGGCATCTGTCCCACAAAAAAAAAAGATGCTCCATACATAGCTTTGCATTTCGCACAGAGACATATACCCAGCACACAATCTAACTCTACCAATCATCTGTATTGTATGATGCCCACACACTTCCCTGTAGGGTGTGAGGCTCCAAATTCTAAATTGCCAACACTGAAAGCAGCTGTTGCTGCCAAAGAAATGGTCCTTTCCTACATCCATCTTGCACATCCCTACTTGTTTCTCCTCTTGTTTGTCCCTCTGCTTGCCCCAATTTCACCACTTTCCTATCTCCCTTTTTTCTTTTCCTTATTTGAAATTAGAGCGGGTTTAAGTGTCCGTAAGCAAAGCTAAGCTCACGTAAGCATCTCTTTGCTCCTCATAAACATGCTTACAATGGCTTTAAAGTGCCTTAATCACTCTTTCTCCTACAGCTCCTGTTCTGCTCAGCAACAAAAGAAGCAGTCCTTGCAGGTCTCATACCCAGGACCATGCACACTATAGCCAAAGTGATTTACCACTAAGCTATGTCAGCTATAAATAAATTTGATGTTTTCTCAAACACATCATCCGGCGCAGTCATTCAACAGTAGAGGAAATGTATATATATATATATCTATCTATAATATATATATATATATATGTAGATGTATGTATGCATGTATGTGTGTGTGTGTGTGTGTAGATATATATATATATATATATATATATATATATATATATATATATATATATATATATATATATATATATATATATATATATATATATATATACATATACATATATATATATATATATATATATATATATATATATATATATACATATATATATATATATATATATATATGTCTACATATATATGTCTATATATTTATATCAATATACGTTTTGTCCAGCTGTAGCCCACATATATATGGCCCCTACCCCACCCCACAATATGTGTGGGGGTCCACAACATCACTGGAATGGTGGCAGGAATGCCAGCACTACATAATGATAGGCCATTACTTAACAACTTCTTACTGCATGACATATGGACAAAGCCTGGTATATAAGTGGAGTACAGAGGTTGGAACACAGGGCCATATTTGCAATATTGTTGTTATACACTGTGAAAGTTGCTAGTGTTGCAGGATTGGTTGCAACATACCCTTATTCAGGAATATGAAGTCAGAAATACAAATGGATGTAGCCATGTACTGATAGCACCCAACAGACAGAATACCACCGATATATCAGAGACAAGACCTATGTGGTGAACAGACAAAACATAACAGCCAATCCTCTGGCCACCATGTGGATTGACACACAGTTGAGAGCTATGCAGACAAACTGCATTCCATGCTAAACTAGCATGTACAGACAAACCCTGTAAAACTAGTGGTATACAATGCATCTAACAACACTACTCACACTGACTGTAGGTCTGGAACCTTATACAAATATGTAGTTGGTCTGTGTCTGCAAGTCCTGTTATAAGAGGTATTGCTACCAGCTGTCTGTAACAGTGTTGCCCACACACAGGAAGGATGCCTTCCATACAAGAAAGGTAAAGGGACAATGCCCACATGATGTAGTAATTTATAATAGTGGGTTGCCATGACAGTGGTAATTATAGGTTCATAGGTTATTACTAAGCTAACTGCCCTTGCGAGCCATTTTAAGCCTAGCCAATTATCCCTTGTGAGACTCAAACCCTGCACCCTGTGTTTGTAAGGCAAACACCTTAACTGTTAGGCCACCCTCCCACCCTCCCACAAAATGTACTAATTGGAAGTACTACACAGCTGGCTGCATGCAAGTAGCAAGTGGTGAACACTGATTGGTGCAGAGGCCATCACCTGATCATGTGCATCACCTACAAAATCCATGCTGCAATCTATTCAAAGCAGCTCAATCCCTGTAGGTGAAGAGGGAGAGAGAGAGACAGAGAGACAGAGGGACAGAGAGAGAGAGAGAGAGAAAGAAAAAAAACAAACACACAAAGAGGAAAACCAACTAAAATTACAAAACAAACCTACATAACTAAGGGGACGCATAAAAATGTACTTAGAAGAGAGGACAATACTACAACAGGTATGTGAAACATATATGCATGTAATTGAATGTAGTATTTGATCTATAATAATGGGATAGACGATGCTGAAAGATTTATATGTGCCATCAGGAGTTGTTGTTCTAATGATGTCCTGCTGAACAACTGCTATGGACATAGCTTCTGGCCCTGTGGGCAGTGGGCCATACCTGTCAACTGTGCAGATCAGCACTGAATGACAAGATGTAAGTCATCATAGTGTGTGTTCTGTACCTCAAGACATGTATATTAGTGTGGCAAATAGCTGGTGGTGGAAGTAATGCTGTTATGACAGACACAAGAGTTTCAGACCCCACCACTTGCAGGATTATCATGTTAATGTGTAATGTAGCATGCACAAATGCCATAGGTGTGTCATAAGCTTACCTGCAATCTGTCGCTATATATACCCCCCTAATGTTACACTGAGTCCACATGTGACACCGGTCTGTGTTGTAGCAAGGCAGAACACTGCAGCTGTGGAGGAAGGAGAGTTATATATATATACATGTGTGTGTGTGTGTGTATATATATATATATATATATATATATATATATATATATATATATGTCTACATATATACAAACACACGCACATTTATATAAATATATATATATATATATATATATATATATATATATATATATATATATATATATATATGTATATCTACATTTCCCCTACTGTTGAATGACAGTACAACTGCACCTTCACAGCCCTGAAGGTGCCTGGGCTTGGGGCTGAGCAGGAGGAGCATGCTGACCCTGTGATTGTGTACTGAGGGCCTCTAGGTGGTGTAGCACATCCCCCAAGTCTCTGTGGAGGTCCCTATGCACTAGACCCTGGACCTGACTTCGGATGATGGGATCCTGTCAGTGTGTGCTCCCAGAGGGGTGAAGGTGAACACCATCCCCTGAGGTTGTTCAACCTGAAGGTAGTGCAAGACCAGCAGATGATGAGGTCCTGGAGTGGATCCCAGATGTGATGAGGCCTGGTAACATTGCCAGATGAGGTGGTTCTGCTGGGAACTGTCTTTCCAAACATGCTATTGTGTCACAGTTATAGAACATATGTGGGCAGTAATAGTCCACACATTCCAGGATTATGTCTAACAGCATGCATACATATCCCCATTAACACAAAATATCAGATTTGCAGCAGTCACATAGCAAACAGAACACATGCATATATGGAACCATAGTGGCCCTTACAATGGCATGCAGGTGACATTGTTCATAACAGGACACCAATGATAGTGTTTCAACATGGAACATGACTACAAACACATTGCACAATTTGTTGCACAATACGATATATATGAAACACTTTATAAGCTCGAAATCCTAAAATATCGAATTTCAGAATCTTGAATCTATAAAGTTGAACAGACAGAAATCGCAAAACCGGAAATGTTAAATCAGACAATGTCGAACCCTCGGTACAGATAGCGCGTTAGGTGAGTGTTGCTTATTTTGGGTTTTTGGGAGGGATTGTGTGTTTGTGAGTGTGTTGGGACGTTTTATGTGTGAGTTAGGGTAGGTTGGTCAGAGTGGTGGTGTTTGTATGTTTGTGATGTGTATTTGTGCAGAAGGTGGTGTGGAATGTATGGTGCTGGGTTGTCTGTGTTATGGAGTGTAGTGCAACCTCGGAGTTAGTATACATTAGTGGGGGGTGGGGGGTGCAGCCCCCCACATGGGTTGCCCCCCTGCATATATTAAGGGTAGGTGTGTTTGTTTAGTTGTGTGAGTGTGTGTTGTATTGCTTTTTGTACAGTGTTGGGAGGTGTGTGTCTGTTTGTGTTTGTATATGTTGTGTAGTGTGTGCTGTGTCTTTTCATGGTTTTATGGTGAAGGGAGTTTGGGTTTTATGGTTTTGTGGTTTCGGTTATTTGGATTTTTGACTTCATGGTCTCGAGATACTGAAATTCGATATTTCAGTATTTTGAGATTATGAAGTGAATCCATGTCCCAACAGTAGGTTTGCTGTAAACATATCCCTTGACATGTGTGATCAGATTGTTGTTGCAGATATGGTGGGGGGGGCAGAGATGTGTATTAACAACTATTATATCCTTGCAGTATGAGGCCCTCAGACCTTTTTACCTCTTTATGTCTGTTCTGCACCATGTCACAGGAGCAATTGCCGATGTTCTCCACCCAGGAGAATGAGGTGATCATATAACACCTGGTGCAGCACTACCACACCCTGTTTGGATGTACAGCCCATGATCTGCAGGAGAGAACCAGCCTGTGGAACGATCATGTCCACAAGGTAAATGATGTCAGCCTGCATAACTGCAGTTATGAGCAGGTCTGACATCAGTGCACTGACCTATTCTGCCAGGCCCATCAGCGTGCTGCTGCAGTTAGGAGGGACCAGCTAGCCACAGGGGGAGGTCATGCCATCCAGCCCCCCAACACATGCTGAGGAGCTCCTCGCCAGCCTTGGGGCACCTGCCCACCCACAAACACAAGATCCTGCGGAGACCATTGTGGAGGTGGGTGCTACCCATGCAATGGATGAAGAGCGTGCAGGTAAGGCCACAGAGCACATCAGCAGACCACTGTTGTGTATCCACCTGCATCTGTAGAGTTTAATCATGCATATGTGAGATAAAATATATATAGTATGTTGCTGCATTGTAGTAATAAACAGATGTACATAATCTGTAGTATTGTGGGTTGGTACTGTTGATGTACTATAATGCTGCTCCCACCCTGTACCAATGCCACAGGTGAGGCTACTGACATCACATCTCTCACACAACTATGTAGATCCCTCTGGTATACCTCTGGGGCAGTAGCCTTGCAGCTGGTGAGTATGGTGTTTGTTCAGGTTTGCCAATACACCGGCCATATTATGGCCATGGTATTTTCCATGCACATATTTAACATACCTACCCATAATGCATGCTGTACATGTTCACTTATTGTTGCTGTTAACTGCACTGCATCACAATGGTCACCATGGTGGCGTATCTGAAGGGTATGTAAGAGTCCTGCAATATAACTAACAACCTGTCATTGCAAGATGTGTGCACAGAGATGAACATAATGGTGGGACAAATGGCCTGCAGTAGGAACATGTCTGAAACATCACCCTTATGCAGTGCTACAACAGTATATATACCACTATTACAATGGCAACTGTTACAGATCTACACAACAGCATATCACAATGCTGCATTCCACAACCTTTACAACCTGAATGTGTAATATGGAATCCTATGTTAGGAAAGCAAATATGAGGAATACATACCTTAACAAACACCGGAAGCATATGTGTGCCTACATTCTAAATAACTTATTGTGGAAGCAGCTTTTGAGGTGTTGACAGCATGCACTCTTCATGAATATGGACCTTCCAGCAAGTACAGGTCCCCAATGTTACATCAAGAAATGGTTTGCTGTCCAAGACGTTTGCCCATCAAATGTGCCCACTTACCTGCAACAGAGGCAGCCTTGGCTTGCACACATCTTACAAGCTATGGAATGGATCCCATACCCAACAGGTAGCATGCAGGAGCTGGACATGTAGCCTTATCTCACCATTGCATATACCATGGCAAACAGTGCAGACATTCATGTATGTGGTGAGGATGTATGAAACAAGATTAATGTAGAAAATAAACAGATGGCTATCCAAGACAGATAATGACACATGTTGCAAACTGGTCATGCAGGCTGCCTAGTAACATGCTACAACACTGAGGGAGTTGCAGCAATGTCTAGCAAGTACTGGCTGTGGAGTACCTGTGTCGATAATTGCCTGGTCTCTGCATAAGTGTGGCCCATGGGTTAGGGTAATCAGATAGGGCAGTTGTTCTACAGGAAACATCAGCCAGGGCTCTCTACGGGTAGCATATTCATAACATCAAAGGTCCCCCAAAGGCATGTGTTGCAATGTGTACTGGTGTACCAAGACCAAGTTGGAAACCTACAGACAATATCAATTAAGCTGCATGTGCTGCACAACCAACACCTCACCCCACCTCAGGCCCACCATCCCCATGTGTACTTTGCTGGTGCCAATATACACCTGCATGTTTGCCATTCATTAGCAGGGAACATGGTGTTCAGAATTTGGGACATTGCAAAATGACACACACATGTAGCCCATAGCTGTCAAGCATCTGCAAAAAGGCTGAGGATGGGGAGGGGGTGTCATCCTGAAACACAACAGTGAACTGAAGCAGAGATCCAAAGCTTGCTAATAATGGCTATATCTGCACATAGTCAAGGTCATGAATTGTGGCAGACATAATCCTGACTCCACAGCTATAGTGATGGCACTGTGTGACCTCCAAGGGCTGTGTACATGAGTTGACCTTGCAATCATACAGAGTTGGGGGACATTTGTAGGGCAGAGTGACCAAATACTGGCAAATGCAGATGGCCCATGCTAGTATACCCCTTCCAGGAATAGTGACTGCTGTAGTACACTTAACATTTGATCCAACCGACCATCATGATAAGGGTGTGCACACACACATGCACCCACATATTATATGCATCTCAATCAGCATCTGCACAACTAACACATATTTTGATACTGCATTTGATTGCATAGGTCATATGTCACATATCAGGTTTGTGTAATGTTAACATATGCAGTAATGTGGCCCCATGGCATATCAGGGAAGAGGGTGCCATGTCAATAATTGTGTGTACACTCCCCATAGCCACAGTAAGGTTTGAAGGTTGTCAGTGTAATTGTATTTTATTGGCCATACATGCACCGCTGATAATGAGATCTGTAAATCAGACATCAGGCATTCACAAATGACATCTATCCACATATCATCCCAGGTATGTGTTGGACAAACACATAGGGGCTGTGAGCAGCAGAGCAAACATAACTGACACACATATATGCATTTAGCAATGGTGTGTACACCTGTGAGGTATTTGGCATAGTACATACCAGGGTGCTGAACAGGTGTACAGCAATGCTGTGTACATGGGTGCAGTGTGTTCCAGGGGAAGGGGCATCACCAACTAACACAACCCATGCATCACAGAGATGTATAATGTTGGTAACAGGGACTGACTATAGCTGCACTGCATGCTGAGTGCCATATGTCATGA